>NC_041345.1:30240156-30378987 GCF_004354835.1 Perca flavescens
TATGGCACTAATCTTGTATGCAACGATACAATGGTCAGCCATTTTGTTAGCAGTATACACCCGTTGTGTGTCACGATCAGAAATTTAAATGTGTACAATGTTCATGTTCCACCTATAGGTAGAAATTGTGTAATGATGTTTCTTTTTCAAAAATAAAGAATGTGGAATATACTATTCTTATAATGCCTTCATTTTTTTTTTTTTTTTTTTTTTCTTTAAAACAAATTATACAGAAAAAAAATGCATTCAACAGATACAATTAATGTAAAACATTCATTTAATGTCACCTGTTTACATACAACACAGCATTTTCACGTGAGTCGAATAAAAGCCAAACACATGAATAGAAAATTTATGTAAAACACATTCATTTTATGTCACATGTTTACATACAACACTGACTTTTCATATAGTTGAATAAAAAGACACACCTCAAAAAAAACACACCCTCAATAGAATAAAAACAAAAACAAAATGAATGAAAACACATCAAATAGAAAACACCCCTCTCAATAGAATAAAAACAAAATAAAAATAGGTTTTTTAAAAAGTAAAATATAAAGTAGTGTAATAATAGAAATAGGTTTTTTAAAAAAGTAAAATATAAAGTAGTGTAATAATAGAAATAGGTTTTTAAAAAGTAAAATATAAAGTAGTGTAATAATAGAAATAGGTTTTAAAAAAAAAAGTAAAATAGAAAATAATAAAAATATGTTTAAAAAGTTAAAAAAAAAAATAAAGTAGTGTAATAGAAAATATAAAAGATTAAAAACTAGACCAGCGAGTCTTAGCAATGGGTGGTGTAATACTAAATGTTCTAGGAGTACTAGTTGCTCGTAAAGCAGATGGTGTACCATGTGTAAATACAGGGGCCATTCTTATTGCTCTAGGAGTGCGAGGGGTTCGTGGAACAATCATAGGCGTTTGTGTATTAGTTTCAGATGATGCAACAGTTTTAAAAGCCTCAATAGAACAGCGTACCCTCGTGTTTGGGATTACGGAGAGTGGCACAACGTTTTTAAAAATATGTTCCACCCTTTTGGTCTAGAGTGTTCTGGAACATTATTATGGGTTGTGACACTTTTCAGCAGATCATACAGATGACTTCCAGGCACATTCTTATTTTCAACAACTATTTCCCCTTGATTTGTCCAAGATAACTGGTCATTGTGTCGGGATAATGAAGCCAATATGTATTCTGCATTTCTTTTATTTCTTATAGGCATATGTTTCAACACTTCTGTCTTTAACATATTTTCTTCTTCATCTTTTGAATCATCCTTTGAATCAACTTCAGGTATTGATAATGTAATCACACTTTTCTCGCGTTCACCCTGTTTTATCATGACTAAGTACCGCTGTAGAATACTGGAATATCTTTTAGCTTTTTCATATACATCAATGTCAGGCTGTTTCAATATATCACTCATGGCTCGGTCCAATTCACTTTGTACAGACTGTCGAGAGATACATTTGAGGAGTCCGTTGTTTGAGGAGGTTGTAATGCCACTAATTGATTTTGTGGAACCAAAAACATTTTCTGCGTGTGTTCCATCTCAATTCCTGTTGATAAGACTTGCTATGAATGGGATAGCGGCCCCCAGTAGAGGCAGTAGAAACCCACCCGTTTGATTGATTGTCTTTTTTTTTTTAAATGTTTAACTTTTTTATCAGCTATTAGTCTAATAACTTTCTTCTTCTTCTTTAACAGTTTGTACTGATTATTAGACAGTGGTATGTGGCCTCTTAGGACGTTCAAAGCTATTTCACAAAGCGCATTGATAAAGTCTGGACTAGCGTTGCTCACAATGACACCTCTCGCTCTGGGTGACGCCTTATGTAGCATGTCTAACAATGTAAAATTCCTCTCCATTCGGCTTGACATTATTACACCTTTTTTCTAGGAACATATACAACCTGCTGGGGGATATCAGAGCTGTTCTGAGTCTTAAAATATCGGGGTTGTGGATTTATAATCTATCAATAGATAGCCAAAGGTGTAACTAGTGGCGTCTTTAAAAGCCTCTAAAAATATTTAGAATTTCCGGGGAACATTTGCCGTGCCAGCAAGCTTATTTGATGTTGATCTCTAGCATTTTTGAAAATAATCATATAGTTGGTGTTCAAACTGATTGTGCGACTAGCTTTACCTTGAATAAACAGATTCTGCACTAAATATATACAACTAAGACGTCGGTGATGGACATACTGTGTGAAAACTTTTGAACTTCCAAATTATCACAGGCTTGATTCATTAAATCGTCTATAATGAGCAAATTATTCTTAGTAGTAGGCAAGAGTGCCTCGTCATAGAACGATTCGGGAGACCTTGTACAAAATTTATATTCACCGTTTTAAGCAATTGATCGTATATTGGTTGCCAGCATGAATAGATGTATACTATGTTATCAATTTTTGTGAAATAACAGAGGACATGTTTTCAATAATGTCTTTGACAAAATATGTTTTCCACAATTCGAAGGACCACTGATAACGAGGCTAAAAGGGTGTTGAAGCCTACCATCAAATCCTGAAACATCCCTAGTAGCCATAAGGGACGGTTGTATAGTCTTGGAGCACACGTCGTTTGTTGTAAACAACCTGTACTTTCCTTGTCAAGGTGTCGTTTTTGAGATGGAACTGTTTTTGTCGCGCTTTATTGTGAATGCTGTTGTGGTCAGGCGGCTAGGATGCTGCTGGTTGGTCACAAAGGATTGAACAAGACCAATTAACGATTCATGTGTAACCACTTTGGCATTTGAGGCATTAAGGGTCACACCCTTGCATTTAACTTGTGTATTTCCTTGAGCAGTCCTATAAGCATAGCATTTAGGACCCCCGGAAACAAACTCCGTTATATAATCTTCGTTAGGAGCCCCACAGACTTGAGCGCTATTTAGTTCATCCGTTAAATCACCAAGATAAGGCCCTAGAGGTGGGATCCACTCGCCGTCTCTGCTTGTGAACAAAATGCTGTCAGTATCCACATATAAAATACGTTCCTGCAGTTTATCCAACAAATCATATAGCTCCATGCGAGCGTAGGCGGTGGTCATGGCTCCTATAAAAACATTCACATCTTTTACTCTGGATGCTTCACCATCTGTGTATCTCCACTGGACAATCGCTACTTCTGGTGAGATGAATGAGAACTGGCGAACATCAAAAGTGTCGCTGAACATGAGCTGTGTGAAGCGGGATGGTTCTGTTATGAGCTCAGCAGTAGTCATATTATTTCGCATGGCGAATTTTCCCCAAAGACTATTCAGAAGCAGTTTATTTGTATGCCTGACAGCTTTGTTAAAACATATCTTGGCGGATCAAGGCGAATGCCTTCATGTGCATAATAGTCATCTATGTACTTTTGTTTTTCGTCTTCCGTCTTGATATGTCCAGGGTATCCTGAAGCTTCCTGCTTACGTTTAAGAAATGTTTTAACATAGGCTTTAAAAAGCTGATCAGTTTTTTCTGGGAAATGCCAAACTTCAGCAATGGAAACAATCTTGTACCCTTTTCTCACGGCTTTCTGTAATTCAAACGTCACCCAAACGCCAGACAACCACCGTTCTTGATCGTTATGTGTGCAAGGTGTTGTTTGATTCATCTGAACAGCACACGCTGCACATAGGGGAACATCAGTTTACCGTTACAGTGGTAGGGCAACACAGGGTGATACAGGCCTCTGGGGGTGCTACTGTACATTTCACAATGCCAAAGTATGCGTTTATGTCATCAAAATCCTTGTGTATTATTTGGGGTGTCCTATTGGATAATCTCTTTTGGACTGAACAGTTGGGTACAAACTTGTGAAATCATAGTATCTGATCTTTTCATCATTTTCTACCTTGTGGTACAGCTTCATTGCATTTGTGCGGCCTCCAAAGAGGGATTCTCGTGGATTGAGGCGCCCTGGTTTTCATATGTTAACATGAACTCCTTAACGTCAGGGTTAGTGTCCACAGCCTGTCTCCAATCACATTCCACATCACCACAACTTTCAGCTGATGCTTATTTTTTAGAACAGCCACTCTGTTATGGAACTCCGAGCGCAGCTCACCCTGTGTTTTTTTTTTTGTTTTTGGCGAGAGGATTGACTTCACCTGGCGCATAGCACTTATCACAGCCGTGAAAGAAGCAGCCATTAAATTCATAACACGTGTGTGTGTCTTCACAATAGCCATCTACAAAGAACTGACCGAATGACTTTTCACCTCTGTTCAGAGCATGTTGTATGTCAAGGCCCTCTCTGTCTGCAACATACTCAAGCCACTGTATTGAAACATCAGAACATGTCTTGTTTTGCCTAATGTAGGCACCTTCGTATGTCAGAGCAACAGTGTCTTTGGGAAGGAACAGCGTTTTAAATACACCCATACACGAGGAAGCCAATGTAGCGTATGCAAACGGGTCTAGGCCTGTGCACTCGTGGAAGGCCTCTCTGTATATTTTGCATGCTTTAATCAAAACCGTTACATCGTTAACACAATAGCTGCGCAGCTCTTTTCGAAAGTCAAAAGGGGTGTCGCGGACCGTATCGTACCACTCCATGAACGTTTTCTTAGAGGTGTCACTCATAGCATCATAACCATATAGAGCTGGTGCAGGATACGGTCCAATATAATTCTCATTCTCTCGCTTGTTAAATTCATGGGGAAGAATCCTTTGAGAAGATCTGAGAACCCCATTGCTGCGGAGTTTTAGACAGAGCCATAGGGATAAAACTGAGCGAATCGATCAACGCTGATTGAAAGTAGAATCGATCATCAGAAGCACCCTAGAACCGCGCATAGTAATAGTTGGACAAAGTTTCTGACTCACCAGATACTCTAAAACTATATAACTGTCAAAACCTGAAGCATTGTGTGCTATAAAAGTATAGCCTTTGTATTTCTCCTGTCTGTAGTTCTGAATGAATGATGATGCGCGCTTAATTTGTTGTTTCGTAGCAGTTTTTTTTGCCCGATCCATATCCATAATGCATACAAAATTAGCTTCATGACGCCCACATTGATAACGTGTTTTGAAATCGTAAAGAGATACTTATCACTACTTTCTTTGCGTTCTACGGGTTGTATATAGCAAGAGTGCGTAGTAGCACCTAAAGGCTCTCTACAATGTAGGCATTTAGGTTTTTACAGCTGTGTGGATTTTTCGACACACGATATGTTCGTGACAGGACTTGCAATATTTGTTTGTATTGCACGGTATAAGCCCGTGTTTCCCATTGGGTTTTTATGGTTTTCAAAACACTGTTGCGATTTGCATGTCGTCTACAGTCTCTGCATTTAATGGTCTTGTCAGGTATACAAGCAGTGTAACACACATTACAATCCCAACTACAACGGTGCCCCAGAGGGTTCTGGTAGGTCTTGTAACACCCCTACATAAGCGTAAGGCGCCCCAAAAAAGCCGTTTTATTTCGATGAGATAATAATGCTCGTCATGCAAATACAACCACGCTGTTTTCACATCGGGTTTGTCGTGCGTTTTGAAGATTGTGGGTTTTTACAGCCAGCTACATGATGGAATATCACAATTTTCATTTTCAAATGTTTCTGAAATCTGTCAACATCAGAGAACGAAACTTTATGTGTGTAGTCAAACCCAAATCACTATGCAGCTGCTTGGCATAATTCATCTTCTCATCATCGACAATCTGCTGTTTACATAATGTGCCAGGCAGAGAGAAAAGCAGAGATTGTCGTTACCCGCGTTATTCTTGGGATTATACAAAGCATTACCTTTTACTGACAATATTTGATCGTAACCAATGCTTCCTAGTTTTCGACGTCCCCCACCATTCCCTCCCGACATATTGCGGCGCTATTGTCACAATTAATTCTAAAGAGTCTTGGTCAGTGAATTATCGTTACTCTGCATCGCCTGTGCTACTTGCTCCAGAAATGTGTCTGTGTTATAGCCATCGCTTGAATTCAACATTGTTTGGATAGGGACATCTACGGCGGGACCCCTTAACTCAACATTTAAAACACTGTCCTGTGTTGCATTACCCAACGCCCTCTCTATTAAACCTGTTAGGGTGCTATACACCCTTTTAGGAACACTACCAATATCCGTCAAATCAATATTTCGCAAGTCAACATCTTGACGAAATTCAGCAACATTAAAAAGGGGTATCTGTCTGGATGTTATTTCAGATGTTACCTTAGAAACCCGCCCGCACCACACTGCACACTACCCTGAGGATTTTCTGAGGGTGATGGAGGGGTCTATAAGCGCTTGTGGACGGTTGGGGACCAGTCTGCTCATCTGTACAAGATCGTTTTGAGGGCTGAACACTCGGAAAACATGATGGTCTCTTATTACTCTGATCTATGCCTGTGGGGTCTGTATTTGATGATTGTGTAGAGTCTGTATTGGCCTGTGTATTGCTGGAATATACGCTTGAAGGACCATTATGTGACAACTGCGCAGGAGCAGGTCTATCTGATGTGTGTGTTTTCTCACTGTTGCTTTCACTAGGTCTAGCGCGAGGCATAGATCGGGCCCATGCTTGAATATTTTTGCATGCATTGCACACAATCGTGCAAAATCCTGAGGATTGTTTACTGCTCTTGTGTAATCGTCCTTGCGGCCATTCTAGTTCCTCATCAATACGAGCATCACACTCCCCTAGGGGTTCAGATTTTTTTGTTTTTTTGGGTGGGGATGACATTTTTTTTTTTTTTTTTTTTTTTTTTTTTTTTTTGCACAAACTATAGACTGTTTTAACACTTTTTTTTTTACTGCGGTGTCATATTCATTGTGTTTTTAAGGCATACTATCATAGGATCAAGCATTGAATTGAGAGAGCTGACATGAGAGGCAATAGCTGTGCCAAAGCCTGTGACCATATCAACCAAATGCGTGTTAGCTCTGGCCTGAATGGCTAGCGCAGTTCCAAAGTCTGTGACCAAACCGGTCAATTGTGTGTTAGCTGTTTGCAAGACATCTAATTTATTCATAAGACCATTGTTTTGTTTTCGTAATTCGGCTAATTCTGATTGTATTTGTTTATAAGGGTCAGCGACTGCAGGTTGTTGAGGGGATGTGTTAATCTAATACTCAAAAACTCTGCACTCTGAAGTAATGTTAACTGCTCAGGACCTCCTAGTGCCCCACCTTGTTCAAACCGATTGTTAGTAATATAATTAGGTACTGCTTGCTTATCAAGGAATGGAACGTTAACCTCTAATACATTTACAGGAGTGGTTATGGCGGTATTAGCGCTGTTACACTTTTATCTGCCACAGTTATAACAGAGGTGTGTGGTATACAGCTGACATAATCGGTGCCTTCCTCGGTGCTATAGATACAGTTAAAGAGGTATTCACCTACATTATATTCAGGGCCTCCTGCAAAGCAGCCTGACACGGTTGGTGGGGTGTAAGCTGTGTTGCTGTTAGTCCAGTGTCTTCAGACTCTTCTCCCGTAGCTCCCGATTTGTCTGACGTGATGTAGGGACGGGTGCTGTTAGCTCTGTGTCTTCAGACCCTTCGCCTGTAGCTTCACGATTTGTTTGGCGTGATGTAGGGGCTGTCGCTGTTAGTCCGGTGTCTTCGGATACTTCGCCTACTTCTATGGCATGGATTGTCTAGAGGTATAACAAAATATTTTTGGTTAAATAAAGACACACACACAAGCACACACACACACACACACACAACACACAAGCACACACACAAGCACACACACAACACACACACACACACACCTCATCAGATGTCTTTTGTTCCCTCTCAATGGAGACACTTGGTGGCTGGTAGGGCGTTGGTGTACTAGACGACGACCGATGCAAGGACTCCAAGTCTTTGCTTGCCGTTAGCTGCTAAAACAAAGGAAAAAGCCTTTTTAACAATATATACATTTTATTTAAAAATCTTTTATAACACAATGTAAATATATTCTGCTAGCTACAAATCGTTTCTCACCTCTGCAGTGGTGTTAGGAACACCGATACAGTGTCTGGGTAAGGCGTGTCTGGAACAAAGGAATGGCTTCTTCTTTTTTGGGCGGGGAAACAGACCGTGTATGGCTTCACAGGCTGAAATCAGCATTAGATTAGAAAATAATCTTTTTTTTTTAAATACAACACGCTATTTTACTGTTTTCCTTTTAAACTCACATCAATAGATCTCTTCCTAGATCTCTTCTTAGGCTTGTGTGGACATACGTATCTGCTCCACGGGGGTGACTGTGTGAAATCGTCCTCAGGCGTCAAATACAATGTAACTAAGTCTTCCGTCGCCTTTAGTTGCTAAAACAAAGGAAAAAAGCCTTTTTAAAAATATATACATTTTATTTAAAAAGCTTTTACAACACTATGTAAATATATTCTGTTAGCTACAAAAGGTTTTCTCACCTCAGCTGCTGTGTTACTATCATAAGATACAGTGGCCGGGTAAGACGAGACCGGAACAAAGGAAGGGATGCTACTTTTGGGCGGGGAGACCCGGTCGTGTATGGCTTCACAGGCTGGAATTAGCATTAGATTAGAAAAAATTTTTTTTTTTTTTTTTTTTTTTTTTAAATACAACACGCTATTTTACTGCTTTCCTTTTAAACTCACCTCAATAAATTGCTTCTTAGGCTTACGTTGGCGAACGTTAGGCGTAGCAGCTTTCACAGAGAGGGGCATGGAAGCACATGGTCTTTCAACAGGATTGATTTCAGCCACATGGGAGAGGCGTAGTAGCCCTCGCCCTTGCGGATCCTTTGTTCAGGGGCTGATTGTCTAGACAAAGAATATATATATATATATATATATATATATTAGATGGCTACAAACACAGTGATAAATTAAACAGTAATAAATATTACATACTGAAAGAGATAAATAAACCGTAAATACCTGTTTGCTGTGTTCTTATTCCTTATTAGAGTGGCCTTTGGTTTAATGTTCTGGCGTGTTGGGGTCTGTAGGAATGGGCTACACGGAGCTTTTTTAAAAACAAAAACAAAATGAATGAAAACACAGTACTAAATCAATTAATGCTGTAGTGTATAATATATTTATAAGTTTTTTACCTTGTGGTTTAATAGTTTCGTCAACTAACACAGCCACGTTATCCCAGCTCTTTGCACGATCACCTAATGATGCAAACTACATTATAACACACAAAAAAAAAAAAACGTTTTTAAGTCACAAATGTCTGAATGAATTAAATACCTTACAATAAGCTTCTTTTTATTTTATTTTTTTTAAATATACTCACCAAATGCAGCCATTGCTGTAGAACCGAATCCTCTTTCTTCAGAGGACTTTGTTGAGAAAACGAGGGAAAGTTTTAGCTAGCCACGTAGCTACAAAATGCAGGTAAAAAAGTGAGCAGACCCCGTCTTGAAACAAGGGGTTTTAAACACCACAAACCAAACCCCTTTATGACGATTTAACACTCACAACAAAAGACCCCACATTTACAAGCTAGCTACTGGTCTAACACGACTTTTCTTTTTTTTTTTTAACACTAGCGTCATGTGGTACAACCCACCAGCATTACGAACACACGATCAAAGTTTTAGCTAATTCATGAATGACTGAATGAATTAAATAGCTTTGAACATTCTTAAACACAAGCTTTACTTACCACTTGTAGGTAGCGATGAAAAAACTAATCTGCGTTGCTTGCACCAAGAAGAATTAAAAAGTGAAACTCCAGAGGGCTTTTGATGTGGAAAAAACGTGGAAACAAGCTAGTTACCAGACTAGCTAAAAAAAAAACATCTAAAAAAAGAGCTAAATAGCAGTAAACAAAAGGCTAAAGAGGGCACTGCTGAGAAACGATCCCTAGTTGTTTTTCACCAAAACATAAGACAAACTCCAGATGGCCTTTTGTTGCGGAAAAACGCAACGTGGTAAAAAGGGTGCTACAGGTACTATGAAATCTGTGAGAATACGCCTCCGCTCAAGTGCACCAGACCCCTGTAGTGGTGAAGCGGCCACCCGCACTACATACGTCACCACGTTCGCGAAATGCGCTCCCATATTCGACCACTAAATGGCTATCGCGGGTGTTCCGACATTCGACCGCTGAGTCATCACATCCGCTAGAGGCGCACGCAGCATCGACGACGGGATGCGCTCCCATATTCGGCCGCTAGATGGCACTCGCGAGTACCAGCAACGATTAGATGCAATACCACATTCGGCCACTAGATGGCGCCCGCGGTGTGACGACGTTCGACAGCGACGTCATTACGTTCGCGGTATGCGCATAAACCGACGATTAGATGCACTACCATATTCGGCCACTAGATGGCGCCCGCGAGTACCAGCAACGATTAGATGCAATACCACATTCGGCCACTAGATGGCGATCGCGAGTACCAACGGGCACCCGCGACGTTACATGCACGCTCATATGACCAGATTACAGGGTGGGTTTGCGCGTGCGTGTGATGACGTCACACATGCACGCGCAAACCCGCCACCTTTATACTACTGATTTTAAAGGCTTATTATGTACAGAACACCTGTTGTGTGGCTGATAGTTATGTTTAGAAGTCAGAGAGACTAAATCTGTTCAGGTTATGGATCATCTACAGTCTGTTGTTAATTAAAATCAGCAACAGATCACATGTAGAGAATTTTGACAGCTACTCTGTCATAATAAAATCAACTGGAGACTGTGTAGGAGCTGATATATGGGTATAATAACATTTTATTAAATCGGAATTGAACCACAGTGTTTGTGTCACTTCCTGTTCATCCTGAATGCTGCTGGAATCAGCTGGAAAACTGTCCGACTTGAGAGCGGATTTTTGTCACCGCCCCCCGCTGCTGCCGCCTGCTCTCGTCTACTTTACAGGCGAGGCACAGTTCATCTCAAACGAGCCTAATGTCGGCGCATCCACATGACGCAAGCCTTCGGTGATCGCGCATCACTTGAGCTGTTGCGCACAAATATTGTACCACCATTTTGTAAACATAGCCATACTGAGAAATACAGAGAGAGTTTTGTTGAGCTGATAAGCTTAATTAGCTTTGTATAAACTCATTTGGCAATGACTTGAAAGTAACTGACGTTCATTAATATAAAATATTTGTGCACTATAGTTTTATAACATTGAAACATTGCTATAGATAACTGTAAAGGAATATGAGAAATAATTTGCATTAAAAATGACATTAACGGGACTTCCGGTGGCTGCCTGACGAGATGCGCGTGTAGTTCTGAGCTCCGTCTCAAAAGTCCGATAATATACGAAATATCCTGCAATTCAGAAACTATTCTAGTTTAAATTACGTCTAAGTTTCGCTACAAAATGTTGAGCGGGAGAGGAGTGAAGAATAAATCGTCTACGGACGAGACAGCGAGCAAAAAGAAAGTTTCGGGACAAGAACCGGATGATGATTCAAACGCAGCCATCTTGTTAACAATCCATGAGCAAGAAGAAAGGCTAACTGGAAAAGTTAAGTTGGCTGTGAGACAGGCAGTCGAGGAAATACTTGCCGGTGAAATCCAAGCCCTGAAAGCTATGATTGAAGCCTGCAACTCGGCAGTAAACAAACTCAGCGAGGATATTATACGGCAAGCCGAGGCCGGTAGAAAGCTGCAGGGGAGGCTAGATGCTACATCGGCTAACATCAGAGCGGTGAAACACGATGTGGGTGATCTCCAGAAGGAGCTACTGAACCTCCGCCAGAAAGCCGCTGAGATCGAGGACAGATCACGGAGGTCTAATCTCCGACTTGTCGGCCTGCCAGAGTCCGCAGAGGGTGAAAATGCCATCCGATTTTTGCAAGATAACTTGCCCATGTGGGTCCCCTCCCTGGCCGGGGAGAAGATTGAAATTCAACGGGCTCACCATATATTCACCACCCAGGACAGGACCGGCCGACCGCGGACACTCATCTTCCGGCTACTTCGTTACCAGGATAGGGAGAAAATTCTCAACGGAGCCAGAGCCCTTTCGGCCGCGCCTACACACCAGATATCCAGCGAGGGGCGGACATTGGCATCCAGGTTGCTGTTTTTTCCTGATTACAGCAACGATACCGCGCAGAGGAGAAAAGCCTTTGACGCGGTGAGAAAACAGCTTGCCAACAGAGGTCTGCGACCGTTCCTGAGATATCCAGCAACCCTGAAAGTTAGACACTACGGCTCGCTGCACTTTTGCAGATGCGGAGACATTTATGGTGATGCTTGACCGGAACCCTTGCTTAGCATCCAGTGAAGCCGATACCCCCCGCGTCTTTTTCTCCACCACACCGGATGACGAGGGACCCTCGGCGGATACTTTTCCCGCTCCAACTTGACCTGAATAGCAGGTTACTTAAGGTTTCACGCTGCTTACTCCCCTCTCGACTGCTCTGAATATCTGATCTCAGTTTACTTGAAAGAGTATAATTTATTAGGCTACCTCTTAATACTGAGTAAATTACTTTAGGAATTCAACTCGGGTGAATGTAGACTGATTCTGAGGAGAGAACTTGATTAGAACCCAATTTTGCTTTACAAATGAATGGTTATTAGGTTAAAGTTAAAGTTTCTGATACCTATACGGACTCGGACAGGGGACGTGTATCGCTGTTGAGAGCCACAGTTAGTTGATAAGAAAGCCTTTTTATTTTATTTTCTTCTCCATCCTAAGAGACCATTTATCATCTCTTGCGGATGGAATGTTTTGTTGTAATTGTTCTGTGTTTGTTGCCAAAGCCTTGCCATTTATGTACAGATTGTTATAAGTTTTTCTCTGGTTTGCATATTTTATATTTGAGGAGCGACATTTTGTGTAGACCTACATATGATATCCTCCAGTTGATAAAATGGCGCAAGCTATAATATGAATAATTCCATTAATATAATGTCAGGGAATGTGCGGGGCCTAAACTCACCAGTAAAGCGCACCAAATGCCTAGAATTCCTTAAACGTAAAGAGATTTCCATTGCCCTGATCCAAGAAACACATCTGAAATCAACTGATATTCATAGGTTTCAGAATAGGTTTTATAAGTGTGTTGCTCACTCTTCTGCGACAAATAGGACAAAGGGAGTGGCTATTTTATTCAGTAGGAAGTTAGGGTTGAAGGTGGAAAAATCGGGCAGGGATGACATCGGCAGACTGACTTACGTCTGTGTTACAATTAACAATATACAAATCTGTCTTGCATCGATATATGGCCCAAACATCCATGACCCAAACTTCTTAAGTTCAATTTCTAATACTCTCTTGGACTCTCCAGGTCATCATCTTATAGTTGGGAGTGACTTTAACCAGGTGTGTGACATAAGCTTAGAAAAATCTATGAATGCAAGCTCAAGCCAGGATTCCCCTCGTGGAATCAACACCTTTATTTCTGAGCTTAATATTATTGATCCATGGCGCTTAAGGAACCCTTTAGTTAAGACTTATACTTTTTTCTCGGCCAGACACAAGACATACTC
Source organism: Perca flavescens (assembly GCF_004354835.1). Lineage (NCBI taxonomy): Eukaryota > Metazoa > Chordata > Actinopteri > Perciformes > Percidae > Perca > Perca flavescens. The sequence continues at coordinate 30,253,545 of NC_041345.1, forward strand.
AAGAATTGATTACATGTTCATTTCCGCTTCCCTGAATCAATGTATCGATTCCACTGACATCCTTCCTATTGAAATCTCCGATCATGCCCTTGTGGTATATAACTTTAAGTTCCTAACAACCCACAGTAGAGGTACACACAGATGGCGTTTCAATACAACATTACTCCAGAATGTAGAATTCTTGGAAAGACTGAGAAATAATCTTAAAATATTTTTAAAAATTAATTCAGAGACAGCGGCCTCACCCCAAATACTTTGGGAAACGACTAAGTGCTTTATAAGGGGAGAGGCCTTGTCATTTTCCTCCCATTTGAAGTCGACCAGGAGGCGCAGGGTTACGCAATTAGAGGATGAGATACAAACTTTGGAATCTGACCTAAAGCGGCAGTTCTCTGAACGAAATCATCTGCTTAAGGCTAAAGCTGAGTTTTTAATTCATCGTACGAGACTCACGTATTATGATCAGAGCGAAAGATCGAGCAAGCTTTTAGCTGCCAAATTAAAACAAAATTAATCGCTCTCTACTATTAGTGCAATCCAAACATCGTCTGGACCTGTAACGTATGACCCAGCTGAAATAAATAATACTTTTGCAGAATTTTATTCTCATCTCTATACGGTGGACCCCGCTCCTGACTTGGCTACCCTTAAATTGTATCTGTCGGAACTTGAATTACCATCACTGGCTGACAGTGATGCAGAGTCCCTCAAAACACCATTTACTCTTTTAGAACTTAAAGAGGCATTAAGCTCAATGCAAAAAGGGAAATCGCCTGGCCTTGACGGGCTGCCTCCAGAGTTGTTTTTGGAACTGTGGGATATCGTTGGGCCACTGCTTTTAAACTCTCTTAACTATGCTTTAGATACTGGTTCCTTCCATCGTGACCAAAATACATCTCTCATATCAGTCCTGCTAAAGAAAGATAAACCACCTTTGAGATGCAGTAGTTATAGGCCGATATCACTTATTACAACAGAACTAAAGCTGTTTGCCAAGGTGTTAGTCAGAAGACTGGAGCCATGCGTAGGTAAATTGATTCATGGTGATCAAACTGGGTTTTTAAAGGGGAGACTTGCATCCGACGCCTTTTTCATATACTACATGCATCAGAATCAGATACACACCCCGCAGCTATATTCAGCTTGGATGCGTTAAAAGCCTTTGATCGAGTGAGCTGGATATATTTGTGGCAGGTTCTGAAGAATTTCGGATTTGGCGAAAGATTTATATCAATGATCAAAACACTATACACCAATCCTTGTGCAGTCGTACAGACAAATAATATTGTGTCTAAAACATTCCCCCTGCAGCGTGGAACTCGGCAAGGCTGCCCACTGTCTCTGCTCCTTTTTGCTTTGTCACTTGAAACGCTAGCTCAGACAATTAGATTGGACCCGCACATTTCACCCATCAGTGTACAGTGTATAAAATTTCGCTTTACGTGGACGATGTCTTACTTGTTTTATCTCTGAGTCTCTACCTCAAATACTCAAAGTCTTCATGCAGTTCAGTTTATTTTCTTGTTATAAAATTAATTGGGATAAATCCCTCCTCATTCCTTTAAATGCCCCTGCTAAAAACCTCACCTTACCAGTCATTCAACATGTTCAGTGGCATAACACCACATTTACATATCTAGGTATAGTTATAACCAATTTCTCAGATATATCACATGCAAATTACAATAAACTTAAAACGTAGATTGTATCGGACATTCAGAGGTGGTCTGATCTCAAGGTGTCACTGCGAGGCAGAATTGCGATACTGAAAATGAACGTACTCGGCCGACTGAATTTTCTGTTTTCTGTGATCCCTATGCCTCCACCACCTAAGTACTTTGATGAACTACAGTCCCTGACCACTAAATTCATATGGAATGATAAAAGAGCTTGCATTCACCTACGCACGTTACAGCGACCAAAACACTCTGGAGGCTTAGCAGTACCTGACTTTAAGTTATACTACTGGTCATTTCAAATAAAGCAATTGACAATTTGGTGCAATGAGAATGTTGTCACACCCTGGCGTCAAATAGAGGAAGAGATGGTAAAACCACACAGGATGATAGACATACTATTTTGTGGGTTGAAACCTAGATCGGTGTGTAGAAAGTTCGGACCAATCATAGGCAACTCCTTGAAAATTTGGTTTGCTGTCCAGAGACATATGGGTTGTAAAGTAAAGCTATGTGACCGCTCTCCTGTCTGGTATAACTACAATTTATTACAGCATTCTGGTCCCTATTTTAATGACAGTTGGGCTTCTGGAGGAATTCACATTCTCCAAGAACTATATGACAGAAATGGTTTGATTTTACTCCAAGAGCTTAAAGAACGTTATTCTCTACCTGGGTTTCCTTGGTTCTTGTATCTCCAGTTGAGATCTGCAATCCGTGCCCATGGAGTTCCATGGGATTCACCTTTACCCTCTCATCCGTTGGACTCTTGGACTTCCTCTCGGGTGTCCTCTACTGGATTAGTGTCCAGTATCTACAATGACCTACTCTCTAAAAATATTAAACCTTTGGGAGTAATCAGTTCTTGGAACCATGAACTTGAGGGTCGGGGTTGCGATCTGGACTGGGACAATATTTGGACCAACATACCCATTTCGTCAAAAAATCCAGCACATCAGCTTATTCATTATAAATTTGTGCATAAATGCTATGCCACACAGTACAGACGTTTTACAATGAAACTGACAGATGATCCCAACTGTATAAAATGTGATCAGAACATTGTTGGCACATATCTTCATGTGTTTTGGGAATGTCTCTCTGTGTCTGGCCTCTGGTCCAAAGTGCATAGGTGCCTTGAAAATATCTTAGGATTTCCCATTCCTATGCACCTCCCCCTACTTCTATTCAATGATGACTCAGTTCTTAGTGGCAATACCAGATTGGCACAGGATTTGCAGGACTGACTGCCGCTAAGAAGTCCATAATACACTCATGGTTTTCCCCGGACATCCCGTCGGCAAAAGAATGGCTAAATCATTTCAGAGACATTGCTCTTTTAGAAAGATCATTGGCTGTCATACATAAAGCGCAAGCATCTACTGTGCAGGCCTGGGACGCTCTTATCCATTCTCTTCCCGATATGACATTGTTTGCTCGCATTTAAAGTGTTACTGTGAATTATGCTGTGTGACTGTAAGACTCTGTCATCTAATGCAACGAGAGGGTCTGAAAATGCCTTTCCTTTAAATTATTCTTCTATCTATTAAATTCCTTCCCCCCCACCTTTTTTTTTTTTTTATTTTATTTTATTTTTTGTCTATATATATATATATATTACTTTTTCTCTCCCTTTCTCACTATAATTATTTAATGGCAAGGCAATGACACTGTTTGTAATGTTCAAATTGTTCAATAAACAGTTTATCACAAAAAAATGACATTAAAGGCAAAGGTAATGTTTTATATCATATCATATCATGTTATTATTCCTCCATTGTGTAGCCCTACATTTAAATTGCACATGTCTATTAAGCAGAAGGCTACTAACCAATTTTTTTTTTTTTCTGTTTAGTCAAAGATAACCCAATGTTAAAAGTGAACTAGTGTCTATTATTTGGAATGCATGATGACAATTGAATTGATGATGATGCATTCACTTGAAACGGGAATTACCGCTTGCACTGCTGTAACAGAAATGTCTACCTGTTAAGGTGTTGAATTTGATGTAATTGTTATTCAGTGTGTTGCAACTCTGATTATATACCAAGTTAAACCACAGCCAATGAAGACAGACTCGCAGTGCGTTTTGACCATTTACTGAGTAACTTCGTCATTGACATGCTGGTGAAAACTGTAAATAAAGACAACACAAATATACTCAGAGTCTTTGTCTCTAAATGAACATATTTTTTTAACAAAATTGTCACTCATATATAATCTCTAACATGTTTAGTGTCAAATAAGTAAACTTACGGCATTGCCTCTATTTGTAGACGTTTGTGTCTATGATCTTTAAGAAGATGATGTGATTTGATAGAGCTGGTTTATTGAAATTCTCCTTTTGGTTGAACACTGTCTGTCCAAGCATCCTCCCCGTTTCCTTACTGGGTCTATTTAAGCTTTGCTGTGTCTCCTTAACATGCATAAAGCTTGTGCAGGGTTGAAAAATTGAACAGTGACCACTGTCCAGCACGTTGGTTTTAAACGTGTTGACTGTCGGCTTATGAACATTACCAAGGCACACCTCTCCTATTACTTCCCAACCCAGGTCCAGTCATTGGGCAAAGGGGGTGTTATGTGGTCTGCTGCCTGATCTTGTGTGCCTGAAAGATGTCTCTTCCAAGTAGCAAGAGTATTTTGGGCTCTGGGTCCAGTTCTGGGATGTGCTTGGCAATGTGATGAAGATGAGGCTGGTGTAGAACTGCGTCCGGTGTTGGAATCTCAGATCGATTGTTTAGGATTTCATGACACTCGATGAGTGGTGGGAGAGACATTAGAACTTTTCCGTCCAGTGACTCAATCTGGAATCCCTTTGCCTTCTTGCCGGGTGTTTCAACAATGCCACAGCAAGTTCTGAAGTAGTATGATAATGGTTTGCTCTCTGGTCTAGCTAGTGAGCAATTGCTCTGGTTGTTCAGAATTACATAGGCTTTGATGGCCATGTGCTTAGAATCCTTGTGGTATATATTTGCAAGGCAGATCTTTAAGCATAAGTGGCTCCACCGACATGCACCGTAAACCTCTGTGCAGCTTGTTGCAACAACAGCAGTGTTCGAATGATCTTCTCCCTCTACGCCGTTCTCTTCTGATGGTGAAGGAGTCTTGAGGGATTAAAGTTATGCGCCTGGATCATCATGCATCATGATAGGTGCTGTCACAGTCAGAACACTTTACAAAGGACTTGCAATCTTTGGCTACGTGAGAGACGGAAGAACAGCATTTGAAGGAAAGTGAAATTATTTTTGAGCGGATGAGGTTTGTTGTGTAATGGGCAGTTCTTGTTAGGGACATTGGTTGTATAAACATCTGTTTTGTGTACTGACACAGGTTTTAATGATTTCCGGGCATAACACTCACGTAGTCTCTCCCATGCTTTCTGTAAAGCCTGATTGGGGTTGTTGACATGCACTGAGCGTATGCGTTTTACTTGTTCTCCAGATTCCTTTCCCAGCCATTTAGTCAAGAGGTCTAATTCTTGCTGCAGTGAGGCAAACTTAGCCAGCTCCATTGGTAAATGAGGAGTATCAGCAGTAAGGGTTAGAAAGGAGAAAGATTCTGACGGATGATTTGTTATAGGACATATTCCCTGGTACGTTCAATTTTCTGATTCAGATTTGCTATATTTAACTGCATCTTTCACTGCAACATGCACAGCTTCAGCGTTTTCCAGCACTTGGGCCTCCACCACAGCTGCATCAGATTCTCGTTGTAGCGTAAGCACTTCCAACTTTGTATCTATTCTTACTGTCTGGAACTTATTTTGAGCATATCTTGTGATCTTTTCTGCTTCTCTGGCAGATGGATCCTAACACTCGGTCCATACACTTGGAGACCATTGGGGCTGCAGTGACCATTTTGACCGGAGATGATTACTGCCAGCCAAAGAAGAGAAGAAATCCTACACCAAAGCATATTTTCCTAATTTTCCAAAAATCCTGTTCCAATAGTGGAGAGCTGCAGACAGAGTGCAGGTAAGCTAATGCTATTTGCTAAAGTTACTGTGTTGACCAGGCATCAGTAAGTTACATCTGGAAGCATGGCATTATAACAGCAACTTCTCCATCTTTCCATAATGTAGTCATACACTTATAATAACAATCTGAAACTGTCGTGGCAAAAACAACCAATTTTAGTGGACAGAAATTGATCACTATTGCCCCATAGGATTACATTGTAGCCCGGTTCGCAGCTGCCAGCCTCTCACACAATACTGGACCATTTTAGTCACTTAGACAGAAACATTCTGGCATTTCCCTTTGAATAACGAGATGGTACACTATGACAGACAACAAGTATTCATGTTAACACATGAAAGCATGGAACAGTTTACATTTTTAATGCAATAGCCGTTATTATTTTGCTTTTTGTCACTACTCAGTTGGGTCTTTCTCACCCTTAATATCAGAATCCATAATCCTTCTCCTGACCTACAAAGCTCTAAATGGTCAAGCACCATCATATCTTGAAGAGCTCATAGTACCTTATTGTCCCACTAGAGCACTGCGCTCCCAGAATGCAGAGTTACTTGTGGTTCTTAGAGTCTCTAAAAGTAAAATGGGAGCCAGAGCCTTTAGCTATCAGGCTCCTCTCCTGTGGAACCAGCTCCCGGTCTGGGTTCGGGAGGCAGACACCGTCACCACATTTAAGAGCAAACTTAAAACTCTCCTCTTTGATAAAGCTTACATTTAGGGAGTGAAGAGTTTATAGCATTCGCCTAGACCGGCGGGGAAGGGTGTGTAGCCACAGTCACTGCGTGCCCCCTCCTTATCTCTGCTTCTCTGCAGCTCTTAGCTATGCTGTTATAGTTTTAGACTGCCAGGGGACTTCTTTTGACACACTGAGCTTCTCTCTCCTCTCTCTTTCCATTTGTGTGCATCCATGTCCCAGAAATGCTTGTTACTAACCTAGCTCTGGCGAGCTTATTTCCCAGAGTCCTTTTGTTTTTTTTTCACCCAGCATCTTTCCTTGGATAAGGGTGGCACCAAAATCATGGTTTCAGCTGTTGCTGTGGTCCTGCTGCACCAGGCTACACTCTGCAGTGTTCTGCTGCATCCTGCTACATCCAGCTATGCTCTGCTGTGCCATGCTACATCCTGTAACACCCTGAAATGCCCTGCTATGCCATGAACTACTACGACAACTATTTCTAGTCACTGTTCCATTATCTTTATTGTGACTGTTATTGCCACTGTTCATCACACCCCCAACCGGAACCATCAGACACCGCCTACCAAGAGTCTGGGTCTGTCCGAGTTTTCTTCCTAAAAGGGAGTTTTTACTTGCCACATTGAATTGAATTGAATGCTGATATAAACGTTTCTGAGGAAACTAGCAAAAGACTGTTGAACACAGGCAGGTATGCTGGAAAGCTAGGTAGAATAACACTCTGGCAAATGACAGGTGAAACAGGAATTGTAAATATACACTGAGGGGCTAATGAGAGAATGAGGTGCAGGTGAGGAAATTGGCATGAAGGACCAGGTGAGGGAAGTGAGGTGAAGGTGTGGCAGAAGAGTTAGTGATATGATAGAATCCCCAAAACAGAGAGCAAACATGATTAGGTTTTAGTGAGGTTTGTGAACCCCGCTCTAGGGACGGCCCCTGACGTGCTACTAGGCTGGTCAGCATTAGCCCAATAGCCTATACTGAAAAACTCTTCCCCAGCGGGATTTATTGAGCCAGGGTTCAACATTAAGCATGGTCTTGGGCCACAAAAAGTTACTCTATGGCCACCAAATATCCCCAGGAGGTGGCCCCTTGTGGCCAGCATGCAGGGGCCTCATTAATAAAACCTGTTACCCAAGAAAAAGTTGCGTGAAGCAGGGTGAAATTTAATAATAACCACACGTGATCGTGCGTAATGCTCCCAAGGTTTTATAGACTGCGTTTAGTTTTTTACCTTTCAAAAATTTTCAATTATTATTGAATTTCCTTTCTCACAAAAAACGAAAATGATCATATGATTATAAATGTGATCTCACAGGGTTAAATAGCAAATATGAACCATAAATTATGTATATATCATTGGTAATTGAGCTAAATATGTTAAGTATTAAGGCTGTGTAACAACAATATGAACACTACACAAGGGTTAAGGCTTCCAAACAGGATTAGGTTTCGATGTTCTACCTCTGTTAGGAGCACATCGATCTCATAATCACTGAACCGTGTTTTTTCCCCATTTTTCCGTTTCGTGATTGGTGATAAAGGGCTCCTTTCAAGGCTGGAATATTCATTAATTGATTAACATGGACCTTATTAGGACAAATATGGGACGACCTTGGGAGGAGCGTGAGGCTCGTGCACGACCGCATAAGGTAATGCACGTCCGTATTTATAACGAGAAGAGTGCGTACCGGTGTGCGCCGCAAAGTGTTATAAATCAGAATATTGTTTTTGCGTACGAAAATCTTTCAGAATAGAATCTACGCACAGTTTTATAAATGAGGCCCCAGGTCTCTCTTAAGAATGAGATCGGAGAACGTAGCTTCCCTTTCAATCAATGATGCTATCGAGAACACCGCAATTGTTACTATTTTTCTGTGAAAATCATAATGTTGCACTCAATAATCCATTTATTAGTGTTGATCTGCAGCCGAAGTCTGATCATTTTGTTTGTTAAAGACTGTAACGTTACATTGGCGGAGAAAAGCTGTGATAGCCAAAAAAAAGGATTTTGCCCTAGCCAAACGTTGGCCCTCCTCTCTTTCCCCCACTTTGTTTATGGTCTCAACCCTGTCTCAAACCCTCTGAAGGAGGGCTGAAGCAGACTTTTACTGACTGGTTTAACTTTGGAGACATGGACCGTGGGATGAATCTTCATGGTCCCGGGCAGGCGGATGACCACAGTCCATGTAGGCTGGCCATTTCTATGTGCAACAATTTCAGCAACAATATCTTTTTGAACTTGCATTTTAGAACACTTCATAGAAAATGTTACGTTTTTTGTGCAACGTATCTCTACTCTTTTGAAGCAATTCAAATGCTACAATTTATATAATTTGACTTTGTTTGTTTATAAATGCAATCCCATATTATATTATGTAATCTAATCTGTAATGTAATATGTAATCAGTTCCTCCTCTAACCCTGCCTGTGTTTTCCACGCTTTCTACCATTTTTTTTCTAACTGGGAATGACTGATGGGTTGGTCATGGCTGTTCGTTCTCGTAAGCAGTCACACACTCACATACACAAACACATACTCTTCTTCACACACGCCACTCACGAGCGCGCGCGCACACACACACACACACACTTTCACAGACACCGACCTATGCAAAAAAAACTACAGAGATTGACAATGCATTAGCACATGTGAACACACACACACACTCAGTTAATTAAGTTAACATGCTGACTAAGGAGCTATAGAGTACTTTGCAGAGTGATAGAGGAGGGGACACATGCACACAAAGTACATAAATGGACAGAATAACCCAAAGTCAACCTGGATAGACTTCTGACATTGCACCAATACTCAGAGAGAGAGAGAGAGAGAGAGAGAGAGAGAGAGAGAGAGAGAGAAAGAAAGAGTGTGTTAAAAGGTGTATTAAAAACTGACACCACAATGCATGCAGTGAATGCTTTTTTTAGGGGCATTTTTTTTTTCTACTTGTTACAAAGATATCGTGATATATTGTAAAAATGATTGTCTCGCAATGTATCGAGTATCACAGAATCACTGTAATCTGATACCATAGTTATCATGGGCAACATATGGTGATAGTATCGAATGTAACTCTTATCAAGCCACCACATCTTGTGTTCCTCGCTTTTGCTTGATCTCAATGTAAAAGCCATGTTCCAGCAGGGTCCAACTCATCAACCGCTGGTTAAGGTTGTACAACTGGGCCAGGAAGACAAGAGGGTTATGGTCGGTATGGTACATTATCACCATAGATGAAGACACCTCAAAGTGCTGCAAGTGAGGAGCATGGCTAGTGTTTCCTTCTTGATGGTGGAGTAGTTTGTCTCTTACGGTACATTTTCCACAATGGAAGATGAAAATGCCAAAAAATATCACATTTCAAATTGTTAACATGCAGTAAGTACAAAATGTAAGGTGTTAATACTCACCAGACAGCAATACGATACAAAACTTTATACAGTGACCTCCAGTATCCTGAAGGTCAATCTGATTATGTTGCAGATTCTGAGTTGACTCACAGAATATAACAATTAAAATATGATACATTATCATACAGTGTTTCCCCTATAGTTGTACAGTTCTGGCGTGCTGCCAAATATATATTGTGTTCCCCTATATTCATTCTGCAGCTGCATACTGCCATGCGTTTGATCTAAGTGCTGTAATGAAGCGTGTTATGTGAAGTGAGCACTACGCTAGACTCTGCTTAAAAACATAGCCGCAGTCAACTTAGGGGAAAGTTAAATACATCAAACTATCCGGTGTTGTGTCGAAGTCTGTTCATCCGTCGAGTAGTTTATTTTGATTCTAGTGATGCGTGTAACGTTTGCTTCTTGTAATACATTGGCCAGGTTTTCGGCTTCTGTGAGGGAGGTATACGTTAGGCGTAACATTACTTAACATCGGGTAGTAATAGGCGTATGATGTGCTTGTTTTAACGGGGGTATTAGCATAAGTTATTAGTGGTGAAGGTTAGAGTGGCAAACTTACACAACAATTGCGATTTTTATGTAAGCTATCCCTTCGTGCTCCAGGAAAGTTAAGAAAAATTTGTTTGGTAATGTTATATCCAGTAATCATGTAACGCAAAAAGTGAACCACAGTCAGAGTCAAAACCGGTGAACCTCCCCCTGCTGCTGTGATTTTTTTAATAGCTGCAGTCAACCTAGGGGAAAGACAATACATTAAACTATCCAGTGTTGTGTCGAAGTCTGTTCCCCCGTCACGTTTTAAGTTTGTGTGATGGAGGTAAACGTTATAGGCCTAACGTTACCTACAGAACAATTCCGGCGCAAAATGAACCTAGGGGTCAATAACAGATGTGTACCCACTCTGTTGTTCTCTGGGACATGTTTTCATGCTAATCAAATGTGTTTGTAGCTTGAAAGACGCTAGCGCGGACCACTGATTAGCTTACAACACTCTAAGAAAGAAAGCAAAACAGTGTATTTGCCAAAATGTTAAACCATTTCTTTAAAGTGGACATATTATGCTTTTCCGTATTTTTGTCATATCTATAATGTCGGATTTTCATGTTAAACGTGGCCAAAACTTAAAACAATGAGGTAAACGTATTTTAGAGAAATCCCCATGAGCTAAAACTTTTAGATTTCCAACTGTTCTGAACTGTTTTCTACTCTCAGCTACGTGTTATGCAACTCCAAACCAGTCTTTTCCGGCTTTCTATGATCGGTCATCTGCTCCAGCCAGGCAGGACTGGAGTGTTTTTTTTTTTAAGAAAGTGCTGCTTCATTCCATTACAATCTAACATTATCATACTGCTAACTATTAAGTAGCTGCATGCTAATGTCAGATAGCTGTAATCTTGGAAGCCAATGCTGGTCATTTCTCCTGAATTTCGGATCACATGCTGGGACATATCCGGTTGTGTAGTATTTGGTTTAGAAGCCTCTATATGTGAGTTTTCACTGTCCTGCTATATGTATACTCTGTTGCAGTAGCTTCAGCTTCTACTAGTGAAACAAAACTGGAGAGCAGCAGAGATTCCAGAAAACACACTGGCCAATCAGAGTAGACTGGGCTTTTTGGGGAGGGGGGCTTAAAGAAACAGGCGCTCCAGCAGAGTGAGTCTCATACAGAGGGTGAATACAGGTGCAGCAGCCATGGGCAGTATGATAAAGATGTTTTTTGAACATTAAAGCATGTAAACATGTCCTAGTACAAACACAAATTACAAGTATGAACCTGAAAATGCTAGTTCTCCTTTAAAAGTGACCTAAATCAGTGACTGAGGGAAGATCAAAGGCATAAAACTGCATTATTGCTACAGAAAGAGAGAGATTGTACATGGATGTCTCTAATGCCCTCTTGTACACATACACACACACACACACACACACACACACACACCTTCTGTGCAGTGCAGTTTCTGCATCTGTTCTTGAATCTGCTATACTGCAGTGTGGTGCAAGGGGACATCTAAGGGCCAAAAGAGAGAACTGCATGAGACCAAAAGACTGCAGTCTCCTTCCTGCCTCCCCGCTCTTTCTCCTCCCCTCTCTCTAAATAGCTGTCTGTGTGCCCCCTCTGACATGCTTGTTTCCTTTCTGCTCCAATAACACTTTGCCTCCTATGCTCCTGTCCTTGTTTCAGAAAATTGTAATAAAAGATGGCAGTTAGGATGTGCCCCTAATTTATCCTGCAGGAGAGGAGACGCAACAATAAAAGGAGAGTTCATTAGTTGTTAAGTGAAAGCAAATGTTTGAAATGTTGCAAAAAAGAAATACGAATTAGGGGCATTACATTAACTGGTTTAGATTGAATACACTAGGCTACTCCAAGTCTAGTTTCATCAGAAATTGGTAGGTGGAGGCCACGCCTGACTCCCCCGTCCTGAATGTTACCCATTCTCATCTGGAATCATACTCTTGTGGGGATTTGTTAGGTCTCTGTAAATTATAGGGTGGTCTAGACCCACTGTATCTACAAAGTGTCTGAAAGAGAGAGAGAAAGAGAGAGAGAGAGAGAGAGAGAGAGAGAGAGAGAGAGAGGGCTGTTTAATCTCTGGGAAGTGAGATCCAAAAACACACCTGCAGTTATCGCTTATCACCAGAGGTGCTGCCAACCACCATAATGTTGTCAATTAAAACTTCACAGTATCAGATCTTTCTTATCTTTTCCCTTCCTTATTTTGATTTAATGCAGTCAAGTTATGCGAAATGTAGGCTGGATCGACAATGGCAGAAGATCCTGCTCTGCCTCCCCTTGCAAAACTTTGTTCGTTTTCGGGAAACAACAACAAACTTTGAGCTAGCAAGCTACAGGCTAAAAATGGCACAAAAAGAGTTTTTAAACAAATTTGGATCTAGCAAAAAGGCAAGCTTGCTTGGTTCTTTCAGGGAATAATGGTAAAGATTTACAAAAAATGTTTAACGTAATGGCATTTACTATCCAACTGGGACGATTTTGCGACAGATTGTGGCAGGACTGCTGTGGACGAGGCAACGTTACACAGGACAATACACTGTTAAGAGCAAATTACGTTTAACCATGTGTCCAGCTAATTTAAATAGCTCACATTACTGAATTGTGTGAACAGTTAACTTCATTTAATATTTTATGTGTCGTTTTCTGTAATCGGGGTGCAAATGTTCTACCATTTTAGAGAACCAACGCCGCTGCATCCGCAGCCCAAGACGATTGTAATTTGGTTTAAAGAAATTGATTTTTTCTCCTATGCTGCCATGTGTGTGTGGAGGAGCCAGACCTTACTCTGCAGTGCTGTTGAGATAGGTCTGGCCAGGTCTTGGCTACCAGCTGTTCACAGCTGATGCTGTCAAGAGCTGTGGACTTTCAAGTTGGCTACCAGAGGGCATGTTACATCACCTGAGGGATGAGGGACACACCTAGTACAGGTTGCCCCTGCCAGTGTTTTTACTGCACAGCCATATTAAATGAGCAGGGAGAAGGGCAGGACACTGCTGAGGGATTAATAATTAATTAACACAGACAGACAGACAGAAAGAGGGAAAAGACCACTGGAATCAAACACACACACCCTCACATACACAAGCCCAGTTTCCGTGACTGACACAAATGCAATTTAAACCTGCTACACACTGCTGCTTGAAGTGTGTATGTTTATGTGGTTACCCACATACATGGATGGAAATTCATATTTTCACACATGTATTAACTAGAAAATGCATTTCCTGCAGAAAATGCATTTCCTGCAGAAAATGCTTGTGAATGCTGAAAAGCTAAACTGGATTGCTGCCTTAAATGCGTGAGAAGAAGGTAAAGTAGTGAGAATAGCTGGAGAAATGGGAATGGTTTAAATTAGTATAAAGTTCATTGAAATGTTAAATAACACCAACAATGTATGAAACAAAAGTGGAATATTTTAAGGTTTTCTGAAAAGCTGTCGCTACACTGAATTGCTGTCTTCAGTGTGTAAGAAAAAGTTGTGGGGAAATGGAAAAGTGAAAATGGTTGTATGAATGTATTTAAAAAGTTGAATAATACCAACACTGTATGAAAGTTTTTGTAAAAGTTGATGCTAAACTGAATTGCCGGCTTTAATTTGGATGCATATATCCAATATTTTCAAAAAGTACGAATAGAATTGACAAGCTGTATAAAACTTAATTAATGAAAGACGTGGAACATTTTAAGGTATCAATGCAGTATGAATCTGTAAATAAGACTTGAATATGCATGGACAGCAGCTAAAGCAGTATGACTAAAGAAAAGAGGGAAAGGGTAGCCAAGAAATCTAGACGCACTCTAGCGGAAGCAAATGTAATTTGCAGCCAGGGTCAGTCTAGCAACTCTCCATTGGCTTGCGAGCTGGAAAAACCAAACTCTAGTCAGGCCAATCACATCATGTATAAAGTCGGTGGGCGGGCTGAAGAGTAAGAAATGAAAGAGATGTATAGACATATAGACAGATAGATATGGAGAGAGAGCCCCGTTTTGCCATGGCATTAAATCCTGAGTGATTGGTACAGTATATAACTATATATATATATCTCTGTATTTTCTACAAAGAGGGCTAAATATTCAGTTGTAAGTCAAAGCCACATGTGAGATGTAACATGCACTTTTATTAAAACAGACTATGATCAAAATAAAATGCAAAGATCAAGTTTCCTTCCCCGTTTGAAAATAAACAGCTGCAACACATGTAAATGAAAGATTATCTAAAATAAATAGCCCATATTAAATAAAAACAGCCTATCTCTGAGAAAGCTCATGCAGCTGTTCCAACAACATAAAAAGAGAGAGAGAGAGAGAGAGAGAGAGAGAGAGAGAGAGAGAGAGAGGGGGGCATTCAGGGAACTTGGAAATTCTGGCGCCAAATGGAAAGTGATTATTTATTAACAGAATGTAGATGTCAGCCTGCATTGCTGTTGCAACAAAAATTAAGCCAGATTAACTTCCTTGTTGGGGACCTTTGTCTCAGCACCCCGACTGCATGGTATTGATACCATAGACTGTAAAAAAATTAACGCAGCTTCCAGGTCTGAAAAGTAAAGCTAATGCAAAATGCCCTAATCCTACATTCTATCTAATTTCCCACAGAGGGCAACTCCGCTGGTTGCAAAAACAAGTCCATTTCTTTACAAGTCTATGGAAAAATTACCCTACTTCTCACTTGATTTAAGGAATTTATGGTCTCAGTCACTAGCTTCAAGTGTGCAATACAGCATGATGTTCATTTTGTGAATTATGGTCCCATTTATTTAAAAAAATAGATGATAAGGCACGGTGTTTTGTATGATTTTTCTAATGAAGCTGAAGTTCTTATCTTCATTCTTGGATTAAAACTTGTTTCAGGGTTCTTCAGTCTCTGGTGCATTGAACTTGGATTTTTTTTTTTAGGGTGTGGCTTTATGACGACCTGTCAATCATGATAAAGGCTTGGCAATGCTAACCATGGCACTGTGGACAGTAAAATAGCATCAAACTTATCTTGGGTGTTTTTTTTCTTCAACTTTGACCCTCTCCTCAGTGTGTTTTCAATTCATCAAAATTGTAACATTTTGCTCACCTAAAAATGTTTTGTTTAATGTCCTGCCAACCAAGCTAACTAGATTCTGCTAGCATTAGCTTGGTAACTTAAAGGAAAGTTTGACGATTTGCTGTACTGCCATTCAAACGATCTCATTAAAATGATTGAGTAGAGTTTATTTTTGGTGTAAATATAAAATGTTGGTCTCACCTGGGTTTTCATATTGAAGAAATTATGTTTTAGTTAATTCTACATTCTCCAGTCATGGAAGATGACAGTAGGGTACAATTTTCCATCTTAATGTCTAAAGCACTACTGTCCACTCTGGTGTACATTATTCTGCATTACAATACTACCCCCTAAGAGTAGTGAACATGTACAATGTGACTTACTGTGAGCTCAACACCCCTCTTCCATAATTTTCCATCCATCAATCAATCCCTCTTTTGCTCATCCCTTGTTACTGGCTAATTAATAAAACTCCCTTTCCCTGCTAATTGTCTACCATTTATAGGACCAAAAGAGACACCGGGGAGCGAGAGAGACAGAGAGAGCAATGAGATAGGTAGCAGTGTAGGGGTATAATTATGTTAAGCCAAATCACACATGAACTTGATAGAGCTTATTCTTAGCACAGGGAATGTTGGGAAATGACAGGAAAAAGGAGGGCTCAAGTTTATTTCAGTTCAAAGAGAATTTAACAAGACTGATATAATACACTTTGTAAGGAAGAGTATCTTTTAAAAGGAAACAGAGAGAAGTAAGAGAATGATAGAACAAATGTGTGTGGAATGGCAGATAATAAAAGTAAGCTAACTAGTACTGTGTGTATTTGGAATCATTAAAATATAGTGAGTCTCAGGGAAGAAGGCTGTATATATAGCCTCTAAGTGGGGTGATTGATAGCACCAGAAGGGGGTTCCTTCCCATGCAGGAGTGTTTGATTTAGACTCTCTGCCCCAGGTGTGGTCAGGTGGCCTCCGTTTGGGGACTTATAACACGATAGGCTTGTTCGAGATGAGCCTCGCCTGTAAAGTGAACGGGAACAGGTGGCAGCAGCGGGGGCGGTGACCAAAAGAGGTGGCCAAGTCGGACAGTTTTAAATTTTTAAGCAGCCTTCAGTCTGTACATGGAAGTCACAGAAACACTCACATCCTGGTAGATCTAATTCTGATTTATTATGATTTATATATGAGATAGAGAAAGTAGTAATGGGACAACCGACTCTTTTACGCGAGTCGGTTCAACCAGACGGTCGTGGAGCATGAACCAATTAGATTACATTATCTATGGATGTAATATTTCATCATCATTCTTTAATGTAATGTACTACTGTTTAAAAATGATGTCAAGGTTCTGAAATTAGTAGAAAGGTGATTGTAAAAAAAGAAAGAAATTTGTGTCCGAGCCCGACACAGTTAAAATCTAATTTATTTTCTAATACTAATGACACATGTAGGCTACGTTTTTGTGTGGAAAACTGCTTTAGGCATTCAGAAATGTCAACAGATGAGCGCATCAGCACACACGGGGCAACAAGCGCATGTTATTAAGCTGTTAAAAAGTTCAATGTGTTAACCTTTCCTGCTTGCTTAGATCTTAGATGATTGTGTTCATGGCAATTCACACATTATCGATGGGGAAGTACATCACATACAAATACACGTCATGTTACAGTTTTTTACAATCACTTTGCTACTAATTTCAGAACCTTGAAGTCATTTTTCAAAACTCTAGACACAAAACTTACAACGGTCATCACTTGTAACACAGGCTGTCCAATGTTCAAAACATTGCATTGTGCATTCATATCTTTAAAGAAATCTTGCACTTGCACAATCATTGGTTCAAAAAACTAATTTATGGTGAAATACCATTGAAGCATTACTTTAGATCACCCACACACAAGCTAGACATAGTTTCACTGTGTCATCATTGTTTCCATACAACTATGCATTAAGAGTAATGCAACAGTTACTTATCATTTTGACCAGTTGTATCGATTGATAGTTAGATCGTTGTAATGAAATGAATAGACAATCATCTGATATGTGTGAATTGCTTTTTGAAATAGTAGTACTTTGATGTTAAGTTGTGTCTTACTGAACAGGTGATCTTCGTTAAATGAACAAATTATCTTTGGTTTATGTGTATTGTATCCAAGCAATTGAAACAAGTGTTAGAGTTTTGAAAAAAAAATTATTTTGATCATTGGTTGTGAGTTTTGTGTCTAGAGTTTTGAAAAATGACATCAAGGTTCTGAAATTAGTGCCAAAGTGATTGTAAAAAACTGTAATGCCTGTCGGGCTCGGGCCAGGTTCAGACAGAAAAATTCAGCTCGATCCGGACTCAAACATGCACTGACTTCACAGTCTAACCTCCCAACCCCCCGGACTTTCTTCTACCCACCTACTGTGCAATATGCAATATTTAATACTATTGATAATACTGTGGAATTCCATTACTGTGCAATATCTGTATACTGTGCAATATCATTACTTTCATTGTCAATATCTATTACTCATTGAATATGATCACCACTATTGGGCAATATTCAAATAATGTGCAATAACCCACACTGCATATCACACTGTATATAAAACTATATTTATTTATTTTTTCATATCTATATAGCGTCTCAGAACTGTGCACCTTACCCCCCTTTTTTGCACTACTTATTTTATTTCATGTTGTTCTATTTCTTTATTTTACGTACATGTTGGCACTGGAAAAGGAGTTGCTTTTATATCTCATTGTACATGTATAGTGACCATAAAAGGCATTCTATTCTAGCCAATAACATCAGCCATCACAATGCATCGGTCGGGCAATAGTGCTCATTGACAATGGCCAGTTGTAGTTACATTAGCTGTACATTTTTTGCATGAAATCAAACCAGCACCAATAAGATCTAGTATGATAGACAATGCATTAAACTGCTATTGCTCTACAACTGCCAGATAGAAAAATACCAATTCAAAGACTAAATCTTTATAGTGGAAATCCTTGAGGACCTTGATTTTTATCTCTATCTTTGGTGAAAAGCAATTGTTCTTCTCCGCAAGGTAAAGGTGTTCAGTCACAATTATAAATCATTAATATTATTATGTTATGTAGAGTATGCACTTCATGATTGGGAATTGACTTCACAGGGCAAAGATTCTTCAATCAGAGAAGGAATACTTTCATATCACTTTCTTTCATTCTCAGGACAACACAGTCTCACTCCCAGTGTGTCAAAATCGACACTTGGTCAGGGGCCTTTGGCATTAGTTACTGACACAGAAAGTCTCCTTTAGTCAGACGCAGGATCGTGGGTGATGTTACAAAATGTAAATTTTAAGTGACACGCAGGACACCCAATCTCCTGGGTGAAAGTCCAGTGTTGTCTGCGTCCTTGCACAGATCTTTAGTCTTTCATACTACTTGCAACTGTTGCTCTTCATACTACGTCACCTTACAGACGCTAAAGGGTGCCCTTTGTGTCGTCAGATAAAATTATCAAAACGCCACTTCACATAAAAATGAGCATATCTCAAAAACAAACAAAAAAATCCATATAACTTGTTTAAAAAATATTTTGTTCACGTTTTGTGTGTTTACTTAGTAAAATCAGATGAAAACACGTATTGTTTTTTTTATTTATGACACAATTTCAAATTTAACCAATTTAGGTTTCATGGCAGTATGTGATTGTAAATGGACTTCAGTGCTGGGACACTGAATGCCAGCTCATGTGTTTAATGGGTTGCTGCTTCAATGTTTAAACTGTTAAAATGGACATTTTCAGTAGGAATTGATTATTGAAAATGGCGTGTGTGTAGTATTGTCTTTACAGTAGCATGGAGCTGTGTCCTTTGATTGTATATCATTATTATTTCTCCTGCCAGACATTCAAGACATGCCAGATGGTTTGGAGACTTTTTGGAAAAGGGCAAGCACTTGAATGAACCATCTATCTATAACGTACACCATTGTTGATTTAAACAAACAGTTGCGGCTGTCACACACACCTAAAACACGCCCGTAACTGCCAGTAGCTTATCACTGGATGCTGATTGGTCCAGTTTGCTGCTGTTCGGACACAACCGCATTACTCGAAGCCAGTCAAAATGGATTTTTGTGCGATATGCGATCCTACTGCCAGCGCCTACATTGGTATTTTTTGCTATTGCTTATCATTTCTTGGAGCATCTTCAAATGCTTCATATCTCTTAGTACAATAAGCTAAAATGTCAAGTCAATAAACCATAATAATTAATAAAAATATTGAAATTGTGTCATAAATAAAATTTTGTTTTTTTGTTTTCATCATATTTTCCTAAATATTGATTGAAATTGATCCTATACATTTTTAAAAGTAGAAACGTACAAAATATTTCTTAACACAAGTTATTTGAACTTATGGTGATTTTTTTTGTGTGTTTTTATGTTTTATGTGCAGTGGCATTTGATTGTTTTATCTGCATTAGAATGGTGACGCGTGGTTTTGCACCCAACTTCACGTAACGTGATGATGTCATGATATGACATGAAAGACTGAAGCCTTAGCTCTGCTGCTGGAACAAAAAAATATGAATTCTTTCTTCATGCACTAAGGCTTCTGAACTTGGCTCAGTGTGGAGGCACATGAATTACGTGTTGCCACTTGTTTTCTGCTGTGAACCAGGAGGCCTTAATATAGCCAACATTGCCATTTTGGGATTTTCTGTCATATATGGACAGTTTTTGGCTAACTTCTATCAGAATATATGTTTACATACAAATATAAATGATCTTGTAATGTTTGTATGTTGTAATTGTGTAAAACTTACGGGAAAATGCTTACCTTTCTAACAGAATATAGTTTTACCTTTTACTTTAGCTTTGTCTTTAAAAGAGTCGGCAAAAGCAAGCTAATACCGAAATTAACCATGCGCTACCCTTGGCCATACTCTGACAACCCTATCTCCTCAATGTGAAAACACAATGGGCACTGCTGGTTTTTCAGGGGTATTAACCATGTTAACAAGTTGGCCAACTTAACATCAATGCTGTCAACACATCCAGGACTGTGCTCTTGTTCTTCACAATAAAATGGCATGCTTCAACAACTCCAAATTATGCAGTAAAAGCTCCTTAAATTTCCACTTTGAATGTAATGTAATTTCACACTATGAGCGTCGCCCAAGCATTGTTACTGCTGTCTCTCAGTAAAGTTACTTTAATATATGAATTAGACACGTAAATGTCTATGTAGATATATGAAAATTCCCACGTAGATTCTTTGATGTGTATAAATTAATTCAAATTTAATTTGACTTCGACGGCCCAGGAAAAGACCGTAAAGTATGTCAGACTGGATGTGTCCGAATACGGCCAATAGCTGTGAAGTAGGAACGGTGTCTGATAGGGATGTAACGATGCATCATGAATCAGTTACAAATCAAAACGCAATGCAATTTTTAAACATTCTAGGTCATAATCTACTTTTGATTTTACTTATTTAACTTCAGACATCACTACGTCTTCGTAGTTTATTTATTTTAAGAGATTTTTTCTATTTAGTTATTTTGATGTAGGATTTGTTTAAAAAAATCTAATAATTTTTTATATCTTTTTATTTAAGATAAAATAAATCTCAGTTGCACTTTTGATAAGAGGACATCTGTTGTTTTGCACAGTTTTATTTAGTCATTTGTCTGCAGCTCATTCTGTTAAAAAATTGTGAGAAAAAAACGTATTGTGAACCAAATTGTGAGTTAAGTGTATCGTTACATGTCTAGTGTCTGAACATGGACACAGTTATGTTAGGGAATATCTTTTTAGCATGATACAGTATGTCTTCTAGAAAAATATGTGGCTATCTTTGACACAATGTTTCTTTCAAGTTTTCAAGATTGCAAAGATAACAGAGAAGGTAGAAACGTGCGTGTGTGTGTGTTTGGCTATCTCATGGCAACATGTGATCAGGACATGACAGCATATGGGCCCTTTTTTAATGACATGTTGTCATTACATGACAACTCTGAATAATAAACCCTCAGGGAGGACATTTTTGCAGGCCAACCCAGAAGTTAGCATCACACTGGTTCCCTTAACAAATGGCAATGGGATTTTTCCATTGGAATATTGCAGAAAATAAGCTCTGTGGCAAACAAACATTTATGATACTTACGTTTTATTTTAGGAAGATCTTAAAAAATAACCACCAGTGTTTCCCCTATTTTGACTGCTTTAGCCTGGCAGATGGGGGGATACCACAACACCAAATTCCGTTCTCAACACTTTTTTTAAATATTTATCGATAGATAGGTTTGGCAATGTGAGACTACCAGTAGGCTAACACTACCAACAATATATCTTTACTTCACCTGTTCAACTGACTTTAGCAGTTTAGAAAAACTTGACTGTCCTGTTCTGTGAGAACTAACCACAGCCAATCATTGACTCAGGGCAGTGTTTCGCTGCAGTTCATGGTGGTGTGCAGCTGCAGAATTAATATAGGGGAAACACAATGGATATTTGGCGCCTCAGAGCCTTTTGGTTAGTTTCAAGGTGATGACACTTCCTAGAGCCAGGCCGGCAACAAAGATCAGGACGAGGCTGTAGCTGCGACAGCTCATTGATGACACGTTCTGCATGGACGCCACTGCCAGCTCAGAGAAACTGTTGATCTGTGGAGAGACAGCTCTTATCATGTGGTGCATCATAATCACTCCTGGAGAAAATATTTCTGAAGATAAGAATGAAAAACATTTATGCAACTAAATGAAAGTAACTTTTTTATTTTATTCCTAGATATCAAATTGGTTATTGTTTCGTTGCTCTGATTGTAGGTCTATCCAATCACATACAGAGCCATTTTGGTCTATGCCCAGTGATAGCACGCCTTAGAAATAGAAAATATGGGGATGTTTCAGATTAATTTGCAATTAGGTCTGGCAATGTCCGCCGGGAACTGTGTATGGTCAATGGTCATTGTGCTAAACTTATGCAACTGTTGGGCCTCACTGTAAAAGCATCCTAAAGGATGTAATAATAATAATAATTTTATTTTTATAGTAGCTTTCATACAATTAAATCCAGCTCAAAGTGCTTTACAGTATGGCATTAAAAACATAAGATAAATACGTCCAGAAGAATAGAATGAAAACTATGAAAAATAAAAAGGGACAAAGCTATGAGTAGTAAAAGTGTCAGACGAAAAAAGCGAGCCACATTAACTAAATACCAGCCTGAATAAGTAAGTCTTCAGTTGAATTGTAAAAGAGTCAACAGAGCTGGCATTTCTAATAAAGCTGGGCAGGGTGTTCCAAAATCTTGGAGCATAGTAGCTTAAAGCAGATTTGCTTGCTTTGTGGGAACAGTAAAATACCGGAATGAGAAGATTTGAGGGCTCTTGTTTGTTGATAAGGAGTTAAAAAGGTATAAAATGTAGGAAGGATCTCATTAAGGGCTTTGTGAGTAAAATGACCTTAAAATCAATTCACAAAGCCAGTGTAGGGTAGCTAAAACATGAGTAATGTGCTCTCTTGAAAACATTTTTTTCCACATCCTGGTTTTCTTACTATGGCCACATTTCTTAGGTGGAAGAATGCTGTCTTGGTGACTTTGCTTTTTTTTTTAATTTATGTTTTTTCAAAGAATAAATTAAAGACTTTTCACTACTGATTTGGTCTGATAAGCCAGATCCCCAAGCCTATAAAAAATAAAAATAGTAGTTTAGGACTGTTCGCGCCTATTCGTTTTAAAAGAGGTCTGTAAGTGAGGGACAGCCTATAAGGCTGGCCCACCTTGTTGCAGTCCAGCCAAAAACGAAGTAGCTATAACTTTATCTAGACTGCTGAATAATCTCATACAGTGAGACAACATGAACAACGGTCTCATGTTCCTGTGACCACAGAGCTAACATGGTTGAGGAAAGTGCTCTGAAATGAAGAAGATGGAAGAAACGAAGGCCCACATACCCATCCTCCATGTTCCCGGATCCAGCCCAGTAGATTGTTTCTGAAAAAATCCACGGTCCATCTCAGGATCTCCCTCACTGATTGAGGGAGATGCGCCTTCACCATCTGATGAACAACAGAAACACAAGGTTCATACACAAAGTGAAGCTGGTGACAAACTCTGTAGTTCGTTTTAATGACCTTGCTGGATTAGTGGAAAAAAACTGCAACAAATATCCAAAAATATGTGGACACCTGAATAGTACACCCATGCGAGATTGTTGAACATGTCATTCCAAAGTTATCAATACACAGTGAATTGTGCCTCAAGTTGGGTTAGCATTCCTATGTGTAGGACCAAGGAATGTGTTGCATTGCATACCTACACTGCATGCCTGCCACTGTTGGTAATTGTCAGCGTGTTTGTCTGGAGGTGTGTGTGTGTGATATATATATATATATATATATATATATATATATATATATATATATATATATATATATATATATATATATATATATATATATATATATATATATATATATATATATATATATATATATATATATATATATATATATGTGTGTATGTATATATATATATATATGTGTGTATGTATGTATGTATGCATACATGCATACATACACACACACATATATATATATATATACAGTACATACATACATACATACACACACACCTAGTCTGTGGGATGCAGAGATCCACAAGTACTATCTTTTGATGACAAAAATATTCTTAACCACATATGCAGCACCTTAAAAATTATAATATTTATAATAAATCTCCACTTTAGTAAAGAAAAGCATTATGACAGAGCTTGTATTAAAACAACTGATGTCTTCACTGGATAAATGTAGTCTTTTTGTACTGTGAAGAGGAAAAATTCAGATATTCACACACTTTGTGATAAATGACAGGTTGTTTCTTCATCATAGATAGATTTGGCATTCACAACTCAAATTACAGTAAGCTGCTTTATTTTTTATTTTATTTTTCTTCTTCATTGGAGATTTCTTCCTACAATGTAAAGGAACATCGATGGGTTGTGCTTTTGAGCCAGAATATTCTAATTTATGTTTTTGTTTTTATAGTTATGTTTTTAACACAAATAGAAACACATCCCTTCTTAAATTCCTCAAACAGCTTACATATGATATATTTAGCATTTTCCAACTGACTAGCAATCATAAGGGGCAAGTAAGGCTTCTATTGGAATTCCTCACAGTACATTCAGTACTTAAAAACCATAATTCCCAGGACGTGGATGTGTTGTGTGTGTTGTTACTGCCAGTGATTGGAATATGATTGATTAGTTATGTCTGCCTGCCTATCCAATGTTGAGATGTATGCTCTGATAAAAGGTCCGTCAGATCGAAAGAAACATTTGCCCCATAGGGTTACATTGCAGCCCGATCTGTGGCTGCCGGTTGTGGCAGCATTCACACTTATACTGGACCAATTTCAAAGATTGTTGTTCCCATCAGCCACTTACACACAAAAACATAGGAAAATAGGGTCCATGTAAAAAAAGCAGTAGTTACCCTTTATTAAAGTCTAACCATCTATCTACACTATACTTTTGACAAAATACTTATTTCTCATAGTATGTACACACTAGCCAATTGCAAATCTATAAAGAAAGCATGTACAGAAAAAAATACAACAGCTAAATAACCAGGAACCAGTGTACAATATGTGCAAAAAAGAAGAAAAAATGCTACACTCAATTGTGCCTCCCTTGCAATGCAACAGAAAAATCTTCGGCATGACGCAACCATCCCCCTACAACAATCTGCTGTGACATCCTCACAACCAGCAAGCATTGCACCTAGTAGACAGTAATCAACTTTTACAACAATAGCATATAACTATTATGTATAATATGTGTGACAGGTTATTGTTGGTTTGTAAAGTTTGATGGATGGTGTTGAAGCTAGAATGTCCCCAAAAAGGCAGCAGTGGAGCAAAAGGTGGCAATGTTATCTTGATGAAAATAATTTATAATTGAATAGTAAATTCATTGACTTTAAATTTATAAAAACAATTTTATAAGCTACACAAAAAAGAAGAAATGACAAAGAAAATAAAATGGAAGAAATGAGAGGATCCTTTGCATGTTAAATAGTGGTAGGAGACCCCCCACTTTTTCAGTTGAGTGAACACGAAATCATTAAGCGTTACAGATTAAGCAGCGATGCATTACAGTTACAGGAAGAAATCAAAGATGACATTGAATCTCTGACTCAGCGTTCACATTATATTCCAGCAGTTATTAAACTCCTCGCTACATTACAAATATTGGCATCAGGATCATTTCAAACAGTCATAGCACCAGCAGTGGGAATATTGAAGTCTGCACTCATATCATATCATAATACAAGTACTTAACGCTTTGCTAGAGCGCAATTTACGGTATAGTGGGCAGAGGAAGGTGCTCATTAACCGATGAACTGCAGGTTGGGTAAATACGAAGTAAGCTGAAGTATCACAGCGTGCATTTTCTGCGGGTTGGACATGGCGCCAATATTCGCAAATGTACGTACATCTGGCCCTCCGTCTTTAGCTGTTGTTTAGACTGTTGTACGTATCAGTGTTGGAATCCTTTTCAGTGAAATACAGCCACAGTTTACACCATTTAGCTGTCAGCATTTTAACCGTGTGCAGTTACTGTTTCGGAGCACCAGAGAGCAGCCCAGGCTTTTAAGTGGCAACAAAGTCAGCGTTGCGGTTTGGTCCGGTAGATACCGGTCAATGGGGCATTAGTCAGAAACTTCATCCAACTTCCAAATTTATTTTACTTCTATGAAATTGGACCAGAGCATTCATGATATAAAATGAAATAACAGCAATGCTGGTGCAACAACAAAAAACTCCATTATCTCTGCCAAAGAGGGAGATTTAAGTA
Source organism: Perca flavescens (assembly GCF_004354835.1). NCBI lineage: Eukaryota > Metazoa > Chordata > Actinopteri > Perciformes > Percidae > Perca > Perca flavescens. The sequence goes on from NC_041345.1 coordinate 30,279,704, forward strand.
TTTAGTGGAGTCCCTCTGCAATATCATGCCTTTATGGGAGCCTTTGAATGCAGCATTGCAGAAAGTTGAATGATGCAAAAGATTTATTTTATTTCCCCAGTATTTCCTGGAGAAGTACACCAGGGGTCAACCAAGAACGCTAGTCAGAAGTAGTTAATAAATGGCTGTGGAGAAAACAACAAACTTGTTAGAACATTTTTAAAACAGATACAATATATTGTATCTGCTTAGGACAAAGCCCTCTTGTGGCCAGTAATTGAGTCAGAAGATGTGATGATGATTCAAAATGAGGAGCACTTTAGATTTTCACTTGATAATCTATTATTTATTTATATTATTTTTATTTATTAATCTTCATTTTACCAGGAAATAATCCCATTGAGAGTCAGAATCTCTTTTTCAAGGGAGTCCTGGCCAAGACATTAGTATAATAGTCCATATTAAAATATACAGTGAAAAATAGACAACCGAAAACAGAAAAAGACAGTTGGCAATTTAACATCTCAACATAATCACCAGCAGCACTCAGTAACAGCACATGTGCATTTAGTAGGGATGCACCAAAATGAAAATTCTTGGCTGAAACCAAAAACCAAAAAAGGGGAAACCAAGTCCGAAAACCGAAACACCGAAAGAAATTATGCTAATTATTAGTAATGCATTTATGGCTCTGACTGTGTACTAACTTTACTAAAATCGAGGCATTGCAATTGTATAAATTAATATTAAAGTTTAATTAAAAAAGTATCTAGCAGAAATATGGCTACAATCTGATAGTCACATACAGTATATAGTAGCCTAAGAACAGAATAGCTTACCTATTGTTATTGTTATTATTATTATTATTATTATTTGAGACACTTTCTTACAGGATTTCACTGAACATATCAAACAACGAGGGTGCATGCCCCTCATCTGGTGCAGAGAGACCAGTCGTTTTTTTCTGCGCTGCGATCTCCTCCTGCGCTTCTCGGCATCCATCGCGGCCTGGATCATTTCTTGTGCGCCCTGCTTTATTTCCGCATCCAAATAATGGTTTAAATAACACGGATCAAGTACAGTCGTGATGAAGTGCAGAGGATCCGAATAGATCTCACTGAAACCTGAGCTAACAGACTCTAAGAGCGTACTTTTCATTGTTTTCACTCCGTGGTCCATCTCAACATCTTTGCTTAAGAGACACTTTGCAGGTGGAACTGATCGGGTACTGACACACGTGCAGGTCGCGGTTTCTGTTTGCGTCATCACAACATTTCGGCCGTATTGTTTCGGTGATAAAAGTATTTCGGCTGAAAACCGAAAATGCCCTTTTGGGCCATTTTTGGCCGAACATTTTTGGTGGCCGAATATTCGGTGCATTCCTAGCATTTAGTACTCAAATAGTCCTTTATGCTAATTTTAAACTGTGTCACTGTTGGTAGGTAGTCTAATTTAAGATGATTCTGCAATTTATACCAGGATGAGAGTGCAAAAACTTTAAAAGGCACTTTCACCAAAGACAGTTCGTGCTCGGGGAATGTCATATATGATTTGCCAATATGATCGAATATTACATTTCCTGGTGGTGACTTTAGGAGTCAGGAGAGAACATAAGTAAGTAGGCAGTTTACACAGTATGACCTTAAAAAGAAAAATATACCAATTCGCCGACCTGTTATTGTGCAAAGAAGGCAAAAATAAGCTAACCCACCTTGACAGCCAGCTTTCCGGCTACGTAGAAGAGCACAGCGATCCTCTCCCAGCTGATCCCGTATTGAAACACTTGGTCTGCCACTTCCTTAAAGCTGTCAACATTAGAGCGGGAAGAACAAGCTATCCCATCTATCACACTGCAACAGAGACAAGAGAGGATAAGGGCAGTTTGAGTGTTACAAAACTTGAGAAACTAAAGAGCATATAACCCGGTGCTATAGACCAGTAGCCTGGATAAACCCTGACGAACTTCCAGCAAATTTGAGATTTGCTCTGCAAGTCAGCCTGGCGAAGAGCCCATTCAAACCCATTTCCAATGTCCCCAAAATCTAGGTACCAATCACAACCGTTGAGGCGAGCTTTACGCCACGACGATAGCGCACAGACAGCGAGCAGCTTTTTGTTTACATTCAACATGACTGCTACCGAAGCGCAGCGTCACCCGGATCGTTGGTCTGATTGGTTGAAGGATTATCCAATTGCGCCCAGAGGCATTTGAGCTGCATCCGTTGGTGACGCCCCTTTGGAAATGAGCTATCAATGAACCTTTCCCAGACCCATTCTCAGTTACAACTGAGAAGGGTCTGGTGTCAACTAGGCTAATAGACCAGTGGTTTTCCAACCTTTTTGGTCTGAGGTCCCCCCCACAGCTCTGTCAGATGAACGTGTGTACCGCTTCATCTATTCCCAAAGTATGTTCTAAATGTATAAAACTATTAATTATGTAAAAGTGGATATTGGTAATTACTTCATAAAATTGAACTATCAATATTTAGGTTGGTTGGGTCTGCAATCACACTACTAGCCTTTTCGGCTATTACTATTTAGAGTGAAGCTAAATGTTTCAACCCTTTATCCATTACAACTATTTCAACCGTTAGTTATTTCAATTTTTAGCCATTTTAACCGTTTCTCCGTTACTTTTAGCTGATCATTTGAACTGTTAACGCAGTTAAGGTTACTTTTAATAGTTATCTCTACCATTTATTAATTATTTAATATGTAACTTCTGTGCTCACTTGCTAACTAGTTTTCACACACTCTTCCATACTGTAGCTACAACATGCAGTGTTCCGGTGTTGAAGTTGACTTAATGTTTGTATGTGGATATATTCTTTTAATCAAATCATAATTAATATTTTTTCAAATAAGTAGATCTACTCTGCAATCTTTCCATTTACCCCCTGGCAAGAGCAGAAGTACCCACTGGGGTACATGTAACCCTGGTTTGGAATCAATGCTATAGACGTTTTCAGTATTCTACCATGAGCGCTGAGATACTGCGGGTCAGACTCACTCTTTGAGCTCCTGGTCGCCTTGGACCTTGTCCCCAATGATGCAGATCATTTTGGCCAGCTGGATCACCAACTTCTGCTCCTGGTCCTTTAAGTCTGCCTGTGGAGTAAGGGGTGGGAAGTCCTCGGAGGGTACTTCCTTCAGCTCCTCCTCTATCACCCTGGAAGAGAACAGGATATAAAAAAAAAACAGACTGTCCCAAACTTATAGAGGGAATTAAATATGCAGTAGATAAGACTTATAAAACTAACTTTCTGTCATATTTGCTGAAACTGACCCTATGTTCCAGTAGAACTACATAAAGCAGGTAATAAATACATCAATACAACAAATATGTAATTATATAATTAAATGTCAAAATGTGTATATATTTATTTCTACTTTCATTTCTACTTTTAGTTATACTTTTATTTTTACTTTCATAGTTTTATTTATACTTTTATTTATCCATAGTGTAACTTGCTGAAGGGACTAAATATATCCGTCAACTTTAGTCCTCAAAAGTTAGGGGGCAGGTTAAAGCTTCTGATTAGTGAATGAACGTGTTACAGACCCAGCGGCTCAACTAGTCGATCGAGCTCTCTTGGTTTGCACTATATTGCTACAATCCAGCAGATAGAGATTAAGAAGAAAGAAGGATTCATAATTCGTTTAATAGGTTCTTTTTTTAAATTATTTTTTATTTTATTATTATTTGGGAATATTGTAAATACTAGACATTCTGATCAAAGCTCACTATACCTGGTGGTGGCGGTAATCATGGATCTTCAGGCCACACAGCACGTAATGTTCAATTATGTCAGCTGGTAAATCAAAAGAAGGCAGCCACCAAGCTCTCTCCCTCAATCACATCACCCTGTAGCCCTGTCTTATAATACATCTATGTTGCAGCCTCACTTGCTGTACGTTAGCTCTTAGAGGAGCGTGAATACAGCTTAATTCTTTTCTGTCTCACTCAGGGCTGATATAATTCCTATTCTCTCAGCTAAGTCCTTGAAAATGTTGCATGTTCAGCATTCCGTTGTACTCATGTTACAAGACACTCAAAGAAGTCGGTTGTTTAGTTTTTCCAGTAACTAACTTAATGTAAATTTTTGTTTTAAGCCTGTTTTTTGTTAGCCAAAATTAGCATCCCAATTAATATCACAGTTAAGGTGAATTACTGTTCCACCTTGCTAACCAAGCTAGCAGGCTAACTAATACCTTTTGCTATGCAAACAGACTGTAAAAATAGATTATTAAAATTACAGTATATTAACAGTCTAGTTATGTATGCAAATGATCCCACCGGGGCTGGTAACGTTGAACTGTTTTAACCATATGTGGTGGTGTTGGTAATCGATGCTAATGTAATGGTAGCTTTATATCAAAGCCTGATATATAAATAAACAACTTTAAGTTAACAGCATTTGTTAAGCCTTTTTTGTGTTTCTGGCACTGTATTGATATACATTTTGTTAATAAAACTATCCATAGTTCAGGTTAACATTTGTTATGTTGTTTGTTATTAGCTAATCTTATCAACCCGCCAGCGACTTCAGATAACAATAGCCTGTGTTGTGTATTTTGGGCTACTATTAGAGCCGTAGTTGAGATACACTTGATGGATTGTGGGTAACTTTAGCTTCCGTTGTTGGCGATAGCCACGCTGCTGTAAAGACATGCTGTTGCGCTAATAAACAGTTAATATTCCGTCGTAGTCCGGTTTATCACTGTTATGTCTAGTAACATGTCTGGACCGACGGGTGCTCTCCGTGACGGAGGAGTTTTATGCTGCCTTTTTTCAACCAATGCATCCTGCTGACCAAGATGCATGTTATGAATGAATTTACAATAAACCTACACTTATTAAACAGCACCTAGTGCATTTTCTATTTACTACAAGACAATGTTTTTTTTCTAATTTACTATACTGTGAGACATTTTATATGTAGCAGGCTAGGGGAAGAAACTGTTAGGTCTACTGATGTTAACAGTTTCTTGGTTTACTTGAGACACTGTGAAAGGGACAAAAAAGGCAACCTGACTTGCCTAAATTTAAATTGGTCCCAGTAACAACCACTCTCTAGGTATGTGATGCTCTTGGAACAGCACAATAATATTACCTATAATATTTGAGAACTATGAACTCTCTTTTAAACTGTTAACAAAGAGTGTCATAAGGCTTTGAGTGGTAAGGAAAGCAGAGCTAGTAAGACCAAACAGTGTTATGGCCATATGTGGTAAAAAAAAAAAAAAAACCTGCAAAACTGTTTAAAAAAATAAATACTTTCCCTAGTGGTGAAATGAACTCCATCGTGCAAAAAAGCCTAGGGGTCTCATTTATAAACGTGGCGTACGCACAAAACGGGGCTGAAAATGTGCGTATGCCACTTCCCACGCAAAGGTTGTGATTTATAAAAAACCAACTTGACGGGAGAATGTGCAGCCTTCCACGCAAACTCTGACCCATGTACGCACATTTTGGAGACAATGGGAATTGGCGACGCAGATGTTGAGGTGGTGAACTGAAATCAGACTGCGTGGGAATAACGATTACTCGTAATTTGTTCAAGTATTGATGCCTCACGCACATTTTTTCACTCCCTATCATCAACATTACCATAAAGATTAAATCCAGCAGTGCTATTTGTGATTGTACTGATTGATACTTGTTCCATAAACACCTTGTAAAATCCAACTCAAATCTTTAATAAAAATTCGTTATTAATGTTTAATCGGCGCAGCCTCACCATCACATTGTCTGCTACGGAGCACAGGAGGAGGAGATGGCCCGACTGCATGGAATACAGGATATCATCAAATACCCTACCATTAGATAACTGCAGAACACTGTGTAAATAACGAAAAAGCAGTCTTTAAAACTGTGCATGTTTCATCAAATGTCAAAGTCTGGAAATACAGTCGTTAAGCTCTTGCGCAATCATTACGCTTAATGTCCTCGTTATCAGCCGAACTTTAATACTGTGCGTGACAAAACCTGCATGAAGAAAAGCGTGTTTGCCTGTTAGACTTTCGTCTTCAAATTGTATCTCGGGGTGTTGATGCTGTGATTTTGACAAGGTGTTAACAATCACAATATGTTGTAAACATAAATACTGCGGTAAAGCCGTGCGTAATGCTACATGATGGCACTGCTGGCCCTGCAGGAGGACTACGCCAATGGAAGAATCAGGAGAAAAAGAGACTTCAGGGACCATGACGATGACTGGCTAATATGCCGATTTAAATTCCCTATAGCTGCGCTCTTGGATCTCTGTACTGAACTGAGTCCAGTAGGAGGGGAAATACAGGTCCTCGCCACTCTGGGGTCAACCGGCTGTTTCCAGAGTGAAATGGAAGACAGCTAAGTGTTTTATATAAATATTATATATAATGTTAAACTTTATCACTAAGTTTTGTTTGGATATAATATATAGTTCTAAATCTTGTCATTTAGGTTTGGTATATCGAAGCTGTCCCCGAGAGCCGTAATGCCTGCCGTTTTGGAAGGTATTACTAATATAGGTAGTCTATAGATCAGGTTTCCCTACACTGTGCGAGAACAGGCCGAATTTATAATTCAATTTGCAGCAATTCCTGAAAGTTGCATTGACTATTTATGGTTAAAAATGGGCGTGTACAGGGTAGGATAAGAGGCTTTACGTCAGAAGCGGCGTACAGATGAAACATAGGATGTGAGTAGGCACAGAAATATTCTGATAAATAAAACTGTGCCTACGCACGTCCTATGCCGGATTCCCTTTATAAATCACAATCGGCTCTAAAAGTGGAGCAGCTTTGGCGGCTTCATGTCACGCCCATAGCTGCCCTTAAATAGTCAGTGAAACGCCCCAAATTAATATTCATTCATCCAGACTTCTTGCGAAGATATTAAAAGATCAATTTGGGGATTTTCTTAATCTCTGCGATTTAGCACAAGATAAATGAGCGTAGATTATGGATTGTTGATAATCTTAAAAGTAGGTTTTCACATACAAAGAAATTGCACTTTAACTTTCCAGAGGCTGATGACGTTTCTTCATTTATGGTCTTCCTTATATGAGTCATGATGCAACACAGTTTATGAGAGGTGTGATTTATTGTAAGAGCGCAACAGCTGTTACTGTGAAATGAAACTGAAACTTGCTTTAGATTAGAAAATGTTATTTTCATTAACAAACGAACGTTTCCAAAACAATGATTAGTGAGTGAAGTGGAAGTAAAACAAACAACGGACTATTTATGTTTAACAGAGTGTTCAGCTGTGCTTTGGATACACTTGGCTGAGGAAATTACCCGTTTCAGTTCAGGGTAAATAACATACATTTTCACAGTTAATCATTTGGTTTGCAAAATGTCAGAACATTGCAAATCTTCACATTTGAGAACAGCAATATTTTTGGTATTTTTGCTTAAAAAATGATTTAAACAATGAATCAATTATCTAAATTGTTGTTGACTCATATTTTGTAGCTCATCTTATCAGTCATCATTTCAGCTCTAGTTTTGAAATATGATACGATGTGTGGACCTATCCAGATTACATCACAAACGAAATGGAATCTTTTCATTTCAAATTCATTGATTTTTTTGTTTTTTGTTTTCATGGTCTCATGTTATTTTAAACTAACTAAATGACTGTTGATTGAACACAATCCATCTTGGGCTCTATAACTTGAGATCAGAAAAAGGAAACTTACTCTTTGATCAGGGCCTCCCCTATCCTCGCATCTGAGGAGGAATAAAACAACATTAGTGTGCACTACACGTTCAAAATGACACAAGGCAGCGTTAACTTCTGGCTATCGAAATTGTTACAATGTTGCCACTGTGGTTGTTAGCCTACATGTAGGTACGTTTAAAAATACAGGAATAAAAAATACGAATGTTAACTTCCGCAACTTTAATTTGACTTGAACTACTACGTTGAGTGCCACAGAAAGCTTACCTGACATACCGTTTCCTTCACACGCCATGGTTTGAGGAAAATTTAAAAAATAAAACTTCTAGAGAAACTTTTTTTCCCCTCACAAACTCTGCCTCTCTCACACAGTCAGATAAAACCTCATTTAAAATCCCGAGGCGCTATTTAAAAAATAAAAAAACATCCCTAATGAAACGCTAACTATATTTTGTATGAACGATATCCATGAAGAGACAATAAATAACACACATCGAAAGTATTAGAAAGTATTCTGTTCTGATTCCTGCTTTAAAGGAAAACACTGGGCGGCGCAAATCAACTGTCCTTGACTTAAATACATCCGTGTAGCAACTTGAGTCATGTACATAGTTCATGTTACATTTATGTAGGCCTACATCGTCCCCGCTTCCTGGCTAAACTTACTGGAAAAGGCTATGCGCTTTGTGGTCAGCACTGCTTTGCCAAATCGATAAGTTGCATGCACAGTGGTCTCTCGGTGTTTTTTTCAAGTAATAAAATATTTATTAATATTTGTTATTTTTGGTTGTTTTTTTATGTTTTGTTTTGTAGGCCTATGTAGACTATTTTTGTGTTCACCCCGTTTTTTATTATAAAATTAATTCATACATAATGTAAAGAAGTTCCCCGCATTATCTTTTTTTAAGTAGGCCTAGATATAGAAAAATATACAGAGCTATACATACAGTAAAGCCAAACGAATAGAAAACCAAGTTGGAACCAAAGAACTTAAATTAACATGCAGGGGTCAACAAAGAATAGAAAATAAATGAATTGGAAACATTAAATAGGGAGCACAATCTTACAGTTTTAATTGCTTTTTTGTTTGTGTAGTATAATTGTTTTGATATAGCACCATTTCTTTCTTGAACACATTAAAATGATGTTTTACTTTGGCAAATTTACATTTATGGAAAAAACTTTGCAAAGAATATTATGAGAGTGATGATAAAATGTTCGTTCTCATATAGCAGTATCATATCTGACAAAACCAAATATTACATTTTCCAGTAAAAGTTTAAAGTTATAGGCAGGTAATATTACCCATGATAAATCTATATCTTGCCATATAGTTTGTGGGTATGGGAGCAGCTCCAGCACGGGACCCCAAACTTCTCTTTCCAGAGCAACATTAACCAGCTCCGACTGGGGGATCCCGAGGCGTTCCCAGGCCAGGTTGGAGATATAATCCCTCCACCTAGTCCTGGGTCTTCCCCAAGGCCTCCTCCCAGCTGGACGTGCCTGGAACACCTCCCTAGGGAGGCGCCCAGGGGGCATCCTGGGCGCCGATTCTCCGACCAATCTCCCGCTCCATTGTCCCCTTACTCGCGAACAAAACCCCAAGGTATTTGAACTCCTTCACTTTGGGTAAGGACTCATTCCCTACCTGGAGTAGGCACTCCATCGGTTTCCTGCTGAGAACCATGGCCTCAGATTTAGAGGTGCTGATCCTCATCCCAACCGCTTCACTCTCGGCTGCGAACCGATCCAGTGAGTGCTGAAGGTCGCAGGTCGATGATGCCATCAGGACCACATCATCTGCAAAGAGCAGCGATGAGATCCCCAGCCCACCGAACCGCAACCCCTCCCCACCCCAACTACGCCTCGATATCCTGACAAAGCGCAGCCCTGGCAGAGGCCAACCCTCACCTGAAACGAGTCCAACTTACTGCCGAGAACCCGGACACAGCTCTCACTTTGGTCGTACAGAGATTGGATGGCCCTGAGAAGAGATCCCCTCACCCCATACTCCCGCAGCACCTCCCACAGTATCTCCCGGGGGACCCGGTCATACGCCTTTTCCAGATCCACAAAACACATGTAGACCGGTTGGGCATACTCCCAGGCTCCCTCCAGGATCCTTGCGAGAGTAAAGATCTGGTCCGTTGTTCCACGACCAGGACGGAATCCGCATTGTTCCTCCTCAACCCGAGGTTCGACTATCGACCGAACCCTCCTTTCCAGCACCTTGGAGTAGACTTTACCAGGGAGGCTGAGAAGTGTGATACCCCTGTAATTGGCACACACCCTCTGGTACCCCTTTTTAAAAAGGGGAACCACCACCCCGGTCTGCCACTCCTTTGGCACTGTCCCAGACTTCCACGCAATGTTGAAGAGGCGTGTCAACCAGGACAGCCCCTCCACACCCAGAGCCTTGAACATTTCCGGACGGATCTCATCAATCCCAGGGGCTTTGCCACTGTGGAGTTGTTTGACTACATCAGTGACTTCCGCCTGGGAAATTGACAATGATCCCCCATCATCCTCCAGCTCTGCCTCTAACATAGAGGGCGTATTATTCGGATTCAGGAGTTCCTCAAAGTGCTCCTTCCACCGCCCTATTACCTCCTCAGTTGAGGTCAACAGTGTCCCATCCTTACTGTACACAGCTTGGATGGTTCCCCGCTTCCCCCTCCTGAGGTGGCGAACAGTTTTCCAGAAACACCTTGGTGCCGACCGAAAGTCCTTCTCCATGTCTTATCCAAACTTCTACCACACCCGCTGCTTTGCCTCTTTCACGGCAGAGGCTGCAGCCCTTCGGGCCCTTCGGTACCCTGCAACTGCCTCCGGAGTCCTCTGGGATAACATATCCCGGAAAGACTCCTTCTTCAGTCGGACGGCTTCCCTGACCACCGGTGTCCACCACGGTGTTCGTGGGTTACCGCCCCTTGAGGCACCCAAGACCCTAAGACCACAGCTCCTCGCCGCAGCTTCAGCAATGGAAACTTTGAACATTGTCCACTTGGGTTCAATGCCCCCAGCCTCCACAGGGATGCACGAAAAGCTCCGCCGGAGGTGTGAGTTGAAAGTCTGTCGGACAGGGGCCTCCTCCAGACGTTCCCAATTTACCCGCACTACCCGTTTGGGCTTTCCAGGTCTGTCCAGAGTCTTCCCCCACCCCCTGACCCAACTTACCACCAGATGGTGATCAGTTGAGAGCTGCGCCCCTCTCTTCACCCGAGTGTCCAAAACATACGGCCTCAGATCAGATGAAACAATTATAAAATCGATCATTGACCTTTGGCCTAGGGTGCTCTGGTACACTTATGAGCATCCCTATGTTCGAACATGGTGTTTGTTATAGACAATCCATGACTAGCACAGAAGTCCATGCATTGTACAAATGCATAATAAAAAGTACAGAGTCTTTGGAGATTAGACTCCATTGTTGTAATAAAATTTGTTGACGGGGCAGAGAAACAGGACATAACCCCTGATGGAGTCTAGACACTGGTGGCGGCGGAGAAGGAGACCGGAGACCAGACCGAAAGAGGCAACAGAGTGGTCAGCCAGAGGAAAAACGATGACCGGAGGCGGCGGGGGAGGTGGAGGGTTGACCGCTTTGCCTGAAACGACAGCTAACAGCACAGGGAGAGAACCGATTTAAAGCAGAGTTGAAATGCTGTGATTTGTCCTTGAATTTCATGACCCAGTCTGATTGGTTTAACTAAAGTGATGCCTCTAAAAACAGACAAAAGAGTAGTATTGGGTTATTTGACGTCTTCCTGAAAGAATTTGCGCTGAGCTTTATTAGTTTCAGTATGTGAATCACAGAAGGCACATCTTAGATCTATATCATTTTTGAATTTGACAAAAAATTGATCCAATGAATAATTTTAAATAAAAAAATCGTTAACCTTATTGACCAAAAATAGAGTCCAAACCTTTTTGCAGCATGAATTACCTACACATTTGTTCCAATAAACTATTCCAAGTGAAATAGGAAAAATATATTACATTGCAATAGAGCACGGATCTTATGGTTGTTCTAACTTGGCTTAAATCCCACTGTTCCAATAGGTGAGTGAATTGCATCAATACACCAGATGGGATAGCTTCAAAGACTATGGCAAACTGTTTAGGAGTCAGTTATCTGATATTGTTTAAGAAATTCCTGATAATTAAATAAAACACCTTTACTATTGAATAATTGATTCACAGAAACAATGTTATTTAACCATTCCTTGAAAAAAAGATATCTGTTTTTTGTAATGTAGGCTATATCGCTATTGTTTATAGGTTTTTTTAATGTATTAAGAACATTTGCAGATTCATACAACAAAACACTCCAGGGAGTCTACAAAGTCCAGCAAGGCAAATCAAGCAGCAGTCCAATCCATAGCATCAAATACACTTAGGAGTTCCAATATCATTCAGTCATGTGAGGTCATAAGAGTTGAATATAAATGAAAATAAATAAAAAGTCTTCAGAGCTTTACAGTTCTTTGAGTATCTTATGGAGTCCAAATATTCACTGACTTCACTCTTAAACAGGAAAGAAAGGTTTAGATTAGGTTAGATAGAATTCATTGATCCCAAACTGGGAAATGTCAGTGCTACAGCAGCAAAATATAAGACACACAGCACACATACAGAATATATAAGAAATAAAAAAAATAGGATAGAATAAAAGAACTATTCAAAAATAAAAGATACAAAGGAAATAATGTACAAACGTATATACAAGTGGGGAATAAAAATGTACAAGATGAAAGTAAAACGAGTGTTTGTGCAAGTTACACTATAGTGCAGTATTACATCTTATCTAACATTCAGTGATGAAGTGTTAAAAAGTGTTATTTCCTGTGGTAGGAATGATTTTCTGTGGCAGTCCATGCAACACCAAAGCAGTGTGGGGTGGAGAGGGGGGTCAGGATTATCTGTGATGGATAACAGTTTGTTCAGTGCCCTCCTCTCCACCACTTCAAATGTCTCCTGCTTGCAGCCAATAACGGAGCCAGTGTCAAAATTTCAGCAGGTGGACCCAAACGCAAGACTCTTCCAATCAGGAGTGCAGAACAAACACACTTTATTGTGACTCAACAACTACAAACTCACAACTACAGACAAACAGAGAGAGACGAACCGACAAGAGACAAAGGAACACAGGGGTGTAGAAATACACAGACCAATAAACAGAAAGACAGGGGATTGGACAAGACAGTAACGAGCAACAGGTGAGAGTGGAAACGGAGGGAAACTAACGAGACAATTGGGAACAGGTGAGAACAGAACTCGAGGGAAACTAACAAGAGACGAAGTGCAGACCATATAAGGGGAAGGGCGGAGACAAAGACAGATGACAGACAGGTAACAACAGAACACAGCAACAAGTACAGATAACAAAATACACAATCAGCCGGGTCCTGACAGCCAGCCTTCCCGATCGGTTTGTTTAGTCTGTTGTGTGGTTTGTGTTGTATATTTTCATGTGATGTCTTCCTGCTGCACACAAATTGCCCTTCTGGGACAAAGAATAAACTGAACTGAACTGAACTGGCTCCGATGCTGCTTCCCCAACAGATGGAGGAGAACAGAGCGCTGGCCACAACAGACTAGTAGAACATCTCCAAGATTCTGCTGCGCATGTTTAAAGGATGTCAGCTTCCTCAACCAAGGTCCTACTCATACTTTTTGTGTGATTTCTTACCTGTTTAGGGTAAAAAAAAAAAAAAAGAAAAGAAAAACATCCTACAATGTACACATTTTAATTTTACAGCATGGACAACAGGATCATTTGAGTATGAAAATAGACAAATTTGGTAGATACAAATTTTACCAGACTATAGAGTTTTTATTAACCAAGAATAAAGACATTTTGGGCTGTAGAGTGATTATTATCCAAGAATACAGACATCTTGATTAAAAAATAGACACATTATCATTCTTGAATCCTTTTCCTTGCATTTTGCAAGGATATCTTTACCATTAAAGCTTAACAATTTTTTTTATTTAACCTTTTATTTATCCAAGTAAGTCGATTGAGAACAATTTCTCAGTTGCAGCTCCACTGGAGCGGTTGGGGTTAAGGGCCTTGCTCAAGGGCGCCTCAGTGGTGGTAATGAGGGAGGGACAAGCGCTGCTCTTTTTCACTTTCCCCACCCAGATTTTGTTTATTGGTTTATTTGAACAATGAACATAGAACTAATGTGTAACACAATTTTGGGGATTATTTTCCTTCTGTCAAACTGAATCCAATCTAGTTTTTTCCTTCATTCTTCATTTTGTTCTTAGTATTTTCTTTGTTAGAGGATAGTCCTGGAAGCAATTTCTCTTTTTGGTAATGCAGAGGAACATCTTGCACTTGGTACATCTCATGTACAGCCTTTATTTCTGCATGCTTGGTATCCATCATCTCAGGCACGTGCATGACTCCTAGCCTGCGCACAGATGGTTCTGGTTGTGGGATCCTCATTTTAGATTGTGGCTCATATTCATCCACACTGTTGGTCAACTGGCAGCTAGCACAGCTTTGGGACACAGTTCTTCATTAGTTCCAGTTGCAGGAAGGCCCTTGCCAGCAATGCGTCCAATAGATCTATGGTTGTGAAGTACCTGTCGAAGAATATGTAGCTTCCTATTGGAACAGATTCAACCAAACATATTGCCTGACTGGACAACGACCTGTGAATGGAATGATTTGTTCATCAAAAAAGAATATCTGCCTTCTTTGTTTCCTCAGTTACAGCCAGGTCATTGACAATCTTGAGGAAGTTTCTTATCCTGAAGAATCTATCCCTTGTCATTTTGCTGCTTATGACTGGCACTTTAGTTTTTTTGGCCCAAAACATTTTAATTCTGGGATAGCCATGTGGTCTGAAATGCCAAAGAAGATTTTTATTTCTTGTGGCGTAGTGTTCATACAAACTCCTCTGCTTTGCAGCTCTATCTGATTTGTGTATGTTGCCAAATCTTCAAAGACCTTGTTATCAATGTACCGTGAAAAGTATTCAATTGGACTTGATAGGTAATACTCACTGCAGCTAAATTTATAATTGTGGAACTGCATCAAATCAAATGTTACTCCTAGCCCACAGAGGGCGACGTATCTGTATCTGTGTCTGCATCTGTCCCTTCAACTGAGCCTTCTGCATACTACCCTCCAAATCTGAATCTCCCTCAACTATTCGGTAAAGAATTCTTTCTGCTTCAGTTCTGTTTCCTATGACAATGTGGAGTCATTATTTACATGAAGATAGTCCTGATTTCCACTATAATTGACATTCATAAAATGGCAACATTTTCAAAAGACACAACATTTAGTTGCTATCAGAACTAAATATATGATTCCTACCACCTTAATGAACAAGAAAATATCTGATTATCATAGAAACAAAACCAATATTTGACTCACCTCATAAAATGTGCTGGTTCCTATGCCGTCCATTTTGGATTGAAAGATAGAGGCGGTTCAACTTCTGCAGTTGACTGAAGTTCTACTGAAAGTCTGAGGTGAACAGAAAAGGAGACCGCACAGTCCCCAGTGGAGCCCCTGTACCACTCACCACCACGTCAGACAGAGCACGGTCCAGACACAGGGGCAGGGCTAGAAGGGGGGCACGGGGTGGCACTTGCCCCCCCCTGAAATATGATTGCCCCCCGGTGCCCCCCCAATCCATTGGGCTAAAGTGCTGCCAATCTGACAATTGTGATTTTTGCTTGATCAGAGTACTGTCACAGGCTGCCTGTTCTGCAATTTTCCCAGCCCCTGTCACATGATGACTATCCACAATTCTGATTTAATTAAACCATTTTTTTAAAGTGGCAGACTGAGCTTATAGATATGTGTATTGTATTTGGATATATATATATATATATATATATTAGGGCTGTCAATTTATTAAAAAAAATTAACTAATTAATTGCACAATTTGCTGTAATTAATCGCGATTAATCGCTTTTTTAAATTGAGACTGAAGCTTATAATAATGGATATTTAAATGCTAAATCATTTAACTTTGCAAATATGAAGAAAAAAACAAACAAGGAAAGGTTCTGCTAAGTTCAGAATGTTTAATATCTTTCAGAACAACAGCAGCAACAATTTGGCTTATTTAGGTGAAGGCTGCTGAAACGGCTAGAAACTGTCTGACTTGAGAGCAGATTTTTGTCACCGTCTCCGGCTGCTGTCGCCTGCTCTCGTCTACTTTACAGGCGAGGAGCAGTTCATCTCCAACGAGCCGAGAGTTCAGTCGGCGGCAAGGCAGTCGGGACTCACCCGGAAATGGCGAGCGGAGTGAAGTGACGTGACTAGTCTCTCAAAATCTGACAAAAATCTTCTAAACTGACCTTTGTTGAGCTGAAATGAAGACCGATTCAGCAACTGCACGGCCTATTTCTCGCTTAAAATGTTTTCAGAAACATGTTTCAGTGAAATATTTTAGTACAATATGAGATCGTATTCTGAACGGCCGCCATGACAGTCTGGCTCTCAATATCCGGAGAAAACAAACCCATGTGACGCGTTCGTCCAATCAGCTGCCGGTTTTCATTACTTGGGCAACAATACAGAGTAGCGCCGCCTGGTGTTATGGAGACGTATTACGTTTCTTAGCCGCCACAGGAAGTAAACAAACACAGCTGCGTTAATTTCGTTAATTTTTTTTAACGAGTTAAATATTAAAAAATTAACACAAAAATTAACGCGTTAATTTTGACAGCCCTAATATATATATATATATATATATATATATACACAAGTGAAATTAATAACAAATGTGATGTTTTATTTAGCAGAAGTACATTGTGTTGGTCGTTCTATCCTATCCAATATTTCCTATATACAAGTTATTTATGGATGTAATATTTAGCAAGCAGAAATAAAATATTTATTTTAAAAGACATTCCTTACTTGTCCCGTTTTTTCCACCACACCAAAGAAAACAAAATGAGAAATCTGTAATGAAATAAGTTGAAGATAAATTCAAGGACATCTGACCAGAATGTCTCTCTGCAGGAACATTTCAAAAACAAATAGGAAATACTTTAATCTGAGCTTTTACAGAAAGAACATTCAGATTCAATATTTGGTTTAATACCTCTTAAGTAGGCCTACACACTTGGCTGGTTAGAATCTGTGAATTAATTTAAACGTTAATTCTCTCACTTTATTAGTCAATAGGATGCAATAAATACAATAAAGGAAGAATTCACTTATTCTAATGTGTCTGATGTGGTCTACATATGAAAAAACTATGAAATCCCCCTCTATTGCATTTTCACAAAAAGAATCAAGCTTTCACAAATCTGAAACTGTGTTAAGAATCTTTAGCGACTCTAGGATAATTTAGTCCAGATTTGACAAGTAGGTGTAGGGGTTTTGGATCTGGACCTGGCCTAATGTTGTACATAAAAAAAAAAAAAAGTGAAATCTCCCTTTATTGCGTTCTCATAAAGACAATACAGCTTTCACAAATCTAAAAGTGTGTTTTATATTAATTATTATATTAATAATTATATAATTAATAATTTATTTTTTTAATAAATTGACTAACAGCTTTCAATATAGATCGGATCCACTAGACGTGACGACGTCACAGGACGTGCCTCGTGGCCCGCCTTATTTTTGCCTTGTTCTGCCTCTGGTTGGCTTACTTGTTATTCTTACCCTAACCCTAACCAATCCCCACTCCAAAAAGCATTTACCCTGGGACAGCGGTTCCGCTATACGGTCGTCTCGTGCGTCCTGCGTGCGTCTCGTTTAGGACGTATTAATTTTGCTCGTCGCTGTCTGATTACGTCATTGTCTTGTGGAAGCGGTAGTGGTGACTCTGTGCATGCGGTGTTATTTGAGCTACAGTAAAAAAAGTTTAGCTTTGCTGGACACCTGGGCAGTTTTCACGTTTATTCCACGCCATGTCATCTCTTCTGAAGGTCGATCGCGAGATGAAAACCAAGGTAAGTTTGTGAGCCGCCTGGCTCTTCAGAGACACACCGTGATGTCCGAGAACACTGCAACTCTCACTGACGTTAACGTAACGTTACACTTTCCACCAGGTTTCTGTGACTAACAAACGTTAATAATACTGCCCATGCCATTTAAGGCCCTGGTATCATCACATCAGATGAAGAGCATATAGTCTGGAGTAAAGTTATGAGATTACAATCCTAGAGGAATGCTAAAACCAATTTGAAAACCTGTTGTCACACTGTGGGGTTATTATTAAAGCATAACGTTAGAGGTGTTCTAATTTCCCGTCAATCTGTTGACAGGTGGAAGCATTCAGGGAGCAGATCAGCAGTGAGGTAAGAATCTTACATACTGCTAATCTAAGATTTTCTTTAAAAATGTGATACTCTCTTTCTGTCTTCAATGTCCTCTCTACTCACTGCTTCATGTTAATAACGTTCCTGTTGAGTGTTTCTTTTTCTTTTTTTTTTATCACAAAACGTTCTCTCCTGTTTGTTACTGTAGGCTGAGCACCTGGTCGCCAGCTTTTTCCCTCGAAAGCTTCTGGAGTTGGATAACTTTCTAAAGGTAAGTGACCTGACTGAAGGCTTTTTTCACAGTGCAAATATCTTTTAAGTTATCATACATATTTTAGTCTACTCATGGATGTGTTATAATATTTCCTATTAGATGTGGCAACACTTGTGGTTACCACCAGTAACCACAAGTGCATCTAGCAAACAATAACATTGAATTCCTGTCAATCCTTTGGTATGAAGCATATGCGTCAAACCCATTTCATAAGGGGCCCATCCACTTTTCAAATTATTAGTTTAGACAGTCAGAGCTGGTTTATGTGGCTCTTGAAACAGAAGTATGGAGTCCCCCCCCAAATGTCTGTGTAAACAAAGCCACCAAGATAACTCACTAACAATGTAATCTTTGAGACGTCGGCTTCAAGTCCTTGTAATTCTTAGTAGTAGTAGAAATGATTGGAAGATTAATGTAGTTTATTGGAGCATGTCCTCTCCGCTTAGTTAATTTAACAGAAATTGCAATTGCATGCAACCTTAAAGAGATCCTCAAGTTTAAATACACCAAGTGTTTTCTATTAAAGATGGCTCTAAATTCGTCATTGAATCAATTTCTGTATTTTTTTTTGTTTTGAATAACTTCAAATGTGTGATCTGGGGCTCCTCTGGGTGAAATTACAAAAATTACCCTTTTTTATTTTAGTATAGACCAATAAAGGTATCAACTCACCAGAATACAGGAAATGTGCTTGGTTAATTATTTTTTCTCTCTATCTCTCTACTGTGTGTGAGAAAGGTATAACAATGCCCCTGAAAATACTTGATGTCATTTTTTTCAGGCCTATGTAATATTGCTTTATTCTTTTGTACAAAAGCTATTTTAAACTCTTTCCATGTGGTCTTCATCCAGGAGCCGATTCTCAATGTGATTGACCTGAAAGAAATCCATTCAGAGATCAAGTTCAAAGTCCCAGACCCGATTCTTTTCAATAACAGCCATGATGGTGTGGACATGGTAAGCCTGCAGTATATTCTATCAGGTGTAGGTTAGTCATCATGGCACATGTTGCTGAATACTCAGTTGGCTTGTTCTTGACCGCTCTAATGGACAGTGGCTCCTTACTAGCCTATAGAAACTAGCCAATGGAGAGTAAAATAATGAATTTTAGTTATTTATTAATTTGGGCCTTTTTCTAAACCCCCAGCCATTTGTACACACTAGGGATGTTAACGATTAAGTTTACAGACAGTAACAACTTTGATATTAAAATACTGTTCAGTTAAAGATTCAAGATTCAAAATCATTTTATTAATCCCACTGTTTTTACATTTTAAAAGACAAATAGGCTATTCAATCTATTGTCTAACTGCTAGTTAACCTGCTAGTAAAGGTCAAGGTAAACTTTATTATCCACAAGTAGGAAATTCATGTGGTCACCATTACACGCTTAAATGTTATACAGCCTACTGCATAACATTAAAAACATAAGTACGAAACATTAAAAGAAAGAAAAACAAGGACCGACAAAGCAGTTAAAACATTGAAGAAACATGACAAGCATGTATGAATAAATAAAATAGTTGAATACTGATATATATACAGTATGCTCATAGTTTAAAATGCCTAAGAGTTTATAAGTCTATTGTTGTGCAGTCTAATTGCTGTAGGCACAAAAGACTTTCTGTACCTTGTAGTCCTAATTTTCCTTTGCAGGACTCTGCCACTTGACCTGTTGCTTCTTAAGAAATTCTGATGAAGATGGTGGGTTGAATCATTTTGAATTTGTTCTGTCTTTTTAAAACTAAGGTCATTGTACTTGGAACTAACAGCCGTCCCTATAGTCAGAGTCATACTCTAAAAGCCATGCCCACCAGAGGGGAAAACAATTGGCAACACACTATGCAACTAAGGGCTGAAACGCTAAAAAGAAGCCTGTAGCTAGCTGGAAGAAAATCAGATTTAAACATGTAAATGATTATTTTAGAAACATATGTCTACCAGAGAGACACTGTTAATAAGCTAGTGTTAGCTATGTGTTAGCAAGCTAAGGCACTTGCAAACATAATACGCATAGCTTTATAAAACTTTAGTTATAGGTTTTTTACCCTGGTGGTAGTGCCTCCCACCACACATTAGCTTTTAGAGATTTTTCAGTTGCCATACAAGTCAATGGCGAGTTATTCTCGCTTTGCCAGACCCTCCTCCAAAGCGCGCTGGTGGAGAGTCTGGCTACTCCCTATAGCATTTGGGGATGGGAGGAAAATGTGCTCTGTTTTATTGGCATTTCCTTAAACCTACTGCTGATGAGTCAGCAAAGTAGGATTCATCCTATGGAGATCATGAATGTCTGCGCAAACTTTCATTACAGTCCATTGTAGTTGTTGATATTTCAGTCTGGACAATTGGCGGATTGAGTGACAGACAGACCAACATTGCCATCCATTGAGCCACACTTCTAGCATGCCTAATCATTAAATTACATCTTCTGTTTGTGCTGCAGAATACCAAAAAGAGGAAACTAGAAGATGGAGTCACTGTTGAGAGCTGGCAAGGTAAAAACAAAAGATTCCTGTTTTTTCATCTCATGGTGTAGTTTTCCATAGGTTTGTGTTTGTGCACGTATTTGGGGGGTCCTTCAAACAATTTTACAAATTCACATAATTTTAGATTATTATCATTACTACTATATCTGTGTCTAAAACATTGGAAAAGCTAGTTAAGATAATAAATAACACTCAAAAAGCTTAAAGACAAGAAGTTAACTGGGGACCAACTACAACCATTAGATCTGGGGCAAGTAATTTAGTTAGTTTTATGCTCACGTTGATTTTACATTTATTCGGCTTAAGCCCAAAACGACACCACACTGCTATATATCATCATATTGCCCAACTTTAGACCAATGACCGTCCAATGAATAGTGTTTTTATCCACTAAGGTTTAAACATATCTGAAGGAGATAACATCAATCATAAAACATACTTGAAATGATTAATGCCTATTGTGCACAGTAAGCGAAATGCAAAAAGTGAGTTGGCTTTGCAGGGCTAGGACCAACCCCAGACCTACTCTGCATGTTGATGGTCTTGTATTGATCAAAATCATGCAGCAGAGTGTCGGAACATGAACCAGCAGCAACCTTACTCTTTGATGAGAAGCAGAGTTTGTAGCTGTGGATTCTGTGTTTGCTTCCAGGGGGAGCCAAAACCCTGGTGATGCCAGAGGGGATGCTGAAATGTAACACCAAGCTGGTAGACCTGATTGAGCGAGTCAAACCAGAGATCAGGACTCTGATTGAGAAGTGTAACACAGTAAGTGTCTGCACACACACACACACACACACACACACACACACACACACACACACACACACACACACACACAGATGGGTAACTCATCGATTGGACAGTTTTTATACCATTTTTAGACTATACTTTTTAAATATAATATCTGACCTTTGTTTGCAACACTACGTTGTCAAATTTAAAACATTTATTAACAACATAATGTAACAATATCTTCAGTCAATTGGAAACTTAAGCAAAATAACCTGCCATCTAGTTTCTCTTTTGTAACTGCAGTCTTCTTCACAGAAGATGACATTCAAGTTCACAACAAAACAAACAAAAACAATTAAACAGCCATGTCCATAGTCTTCTCTGAACAATGAAATGTCTTAACAAACTATTTCCGAACAGTTGAACATATACTACTCCCTGTGTCCTTCTTCATTACGCCGGCAATTGCAAACTGAAATGGGGCTAACCCTCACCCGTGGAAGAGGCAGATTCCATCCAATGAGTGGCTCCGTAGCTTGCCAGCCCTCGGCGACGAGTTAAAGGTCCCGTTTTTTTTTTAGCCTCGTTCTAAGCGGATTACTCGTCTTCCTAACGTAACATAATGATTATGATCATCAAAACTGCAGCTGGACTTCATCTGTTTTAGAAACTGGTTGACGGGTAGAAACATGATGTACTGTGACCAGTCAAGCCATGCTGGCAAAGTGTTTTTCAAATGCACAGTAAGGTGAAAGCAGTTGTTCAGCATGATGATGTGTTTGGAGAGGTTTGTACGAATCCTCCATACAAAAATTAAAAACCGATCTGCTCACTAGGGCTGACAATACCAGGTTGGTTTGTCGCTATGCTCCAATATGACCAAATTATCATTGTTCGGTCAACAGCTGGTGTTACTTTCATATCGCACCCTGTCTTAGGGCGACCTCTAGCTCACCCAGTAGAGTGGGGCTGAGTCCTTGGCAGCAGCCCAGGTTCAATTCCAACCTACGGCCCTTTGCTGCATGTCGTCCCCCCTCTCTCTCCCTTTTCCTGTTTTCAAGATATCCTATCCATTAAAGGTCATAAAATCCCAAAAAGGAGAGTACTTGGTCTCGATGAAGGGAATACTGAAGCATGTAGGGAGAGAGGACAGGAATATTTGGTTGCATTATTTATTTCTCCTCCACTGTTGTTGGTGTTGTTGTTGCAGCACTCTGACATGTAGGATGTGAGGCTGGTCTTTGTTGCATTTGTCCCACCCATCCTCCACTGTGATTGGACAGCTGGGTAAAAAAGTGACACTTATGAGCATAGCTTTTTACCCAAAGTTGAAAATTCTTCATCCCTCTGCGACCAGAAACAAACACTGCTGATGTTTGTAGCTTCATGTTTATATGCAGAGCCACCATTGCAAAGCATTAAAAACTTAAAGTGGCCTCAGGAATGAACATTGATGGACACTAGGGCTGAACGATTTTTGAAAATAATCTAATTGCGATTTTTTTTTTTTTTTTCCCCAAATATTGCGATTCGATTATTTTTTTAAGCTCTTTGTCTTCTGTATTATTCAACAAAGACAAACAATAGAGGAGCGGCCTCCAGCCCCTCCCCCTCGTGAAGTTGCGTGCCGTCAACACTGCACTAGCTCAGAGAGGCTATCGTTACGTTAGTTGCTGGTGGTCTTGCCGTGGGATTAACTGTACTATTAAAACCGTTGAAACCCCGCGGCCACGCTGCTGTGAAAGCTCCCCGAACCGTCATTTATCAGTCTGATTGTTACCGTGTCAGTGGCAGCTCCTCGACCCATATCTTTATAACGTAGCTAACCGCTAATCAGAGCTAGCTCGTTGCCAACCGAGCCTTCAGTTCTGCGTGCCTGTATCCATTAACTGCATGTATGGACTCGAGCCCGAACAAAACCCTTCATTTTATTAAAATGGCTGTAAAAGTTTTAAACTTCAACTCAGAATTGTTTGAATGACAGAGATCAGCTCAAGGTACAGTGTAGCGTTAGCGTGCTAAGTTGATGCTTTCTCTGCGTAGTGCAGACTGATTTGCTCTCGCGAGTCATCAAATCGAGACCAAATCGCAGCCTTTGCGATTAGGAAATCGCGTTTTAACATATGCCGATATTATCGCAAATGCAATTAATCGTTCAGCCCTAATGGACACACAGTCTTGCATTGCTAGACCTTCCTCCACAGTGCTGCAGAGGAGGGTCTGGCTAGTCCACACAGCATTCCGGGATAGGAGAAAAACGTGATCTGGTTTATTGGCATGTTTTTTAAACCAATCACAATCGTAATGAGCCCCGGTGCCACTGCAAAATGGCTTCGGAAAGGAACTTGTTTTGTGGAACATGTACATTCAAAAGTTGTTTTAATCGTGCAACAGAAAACTCAGATTCAACAGATAGTCCAGCTAGTTGTCTCGATTTACCCTGCAGAGATCTGAGGAGCAGTTAACCATAGTCCTTATAAATTGACCTGGGTTTAAAATTCCAACACAAAGAAGCGGAAGGTAAGCGTCCGAAAAGGAAAACATCTGGCGGAATCCTGGAAGTGGAACATCATGGATATAGACTAATGTACACAACACGATAGAGTGCACTCAGTGCTCTGCGGGCAACAGTTGCTATAGAAATAACGTGCCGATGTTTTTCGACCAATCGATTGGTTGAAGAGTAGGTAGAATTTTAGTCGATCAAGATTTTCTTTGGTTGAATACAGCCCTACCGCTGACTAACAGCGCAGAATATGTCAATATTTGGTTGTGTAGACGTGTTTTTATTTAATAATAGCTCTGCTAACTCGGCAATACACAGACTGAATTTCCTGTAACTTGATAAAAGCCTTGTGCTGGTTCACCAGGGGGTAGCAGGAAATGGGGAGTTTGCACATTATCAGTAATCTAACACCTCTCCAAAACCTCCCAACCTCCTTATGGTAATGTTTACTGGTTGCTTTCAGCTGATGTGTGCATGTGATATGTGGTTTTTATTACTTACTTTTAAAGCACAACTTGAACTTGCACCAAAGTAAAATAGAGATCTCTTAACATCCTATGTGCTTGATCATGGTCTAAGAACATCCATTTCTTGCTGTTCCCAGGGCCAGTTTTGTGGCCACAGGGGACCCAGCTGTTGCTGTCAGGGCTCCTTAACTCTGGAATGCACTTCCTGTAGAGATTAGATTTTCAACATCTGTATCTACTTTTAGGATGGTATTTTATGTCCTAATGTTATGTGTCTGTATATGTACATGTGCTTTTAAAATGTTCCAGTGTGTAGCCATTTGTCATTTGCACTGAGAAGACATGATCTTGTATCTACTCTGTCAGGTTAAGATGTGGGTCCAGCTGCTCATCCCTAGAATAGAAGATGGAAACAACTTTGGAGTCTCCATACAGGTCAGTCCTCACGTACTGCCTCATCTGGAAGCATGGTTTTACATATTTAAGGCTAAAATTGTTCATTACAATCTTTTGTAGTTAAATACAAAATTAGTTTCCAACTAATTACTAATAATTTAATTAAAACAAATAATTTAATGCCAATTTTTAAGGAATTAACACTTGCCATTAACCCAACCCAACTAACTGAAGCAGCTAAAATTAATGTCTTCAAACCTTGTCTCTATTTTCGGTGTAAATAGTATCAAATGAAATGTATTCATACATTACAGGAAACCTTTTAAGACATAATTTAGAACTTATCACAAAATAACTAGTCTCGCATTGCCAGACTTATCTCCATGGCGCTGTGTAAGGTCTGGCTCCTCCACACATACATTCCAGGATAGGAATGGGTTGTTTGTATTTCTTCACAATCACAATTGTCTTGAGAGGCGCTAAGCTCTGGTCGCAGGGACAGTGGCTCTGCAAAATGGTCTCAGGAAGGAACTTGTTTCGGTGGAACATTTGTAATTGGCAAAAGAAAACGAGAATACTATATTAAATGAAGTTACTGTTGACACAATACAGTAACGGGAGCTATTTAAATTAGCTCCATACATGGTTAAATATTATTTGCTCTTACCAAGCATATTGCTTTGTGTATTTTGTCCAGAGCAAATCCTGCCAAACGGTCCCAACACGTCCCAGTTAGAGGGTAAATGTCGTAAATATATTATTTGTAAATCATTCAATGAAAGAACGAAAACTCACTGGCACGACATTTCGGAGAATCAGGCCAAAACTACCAACTGAAGATCTTGGCGAGAATTTTCCTGGAAGAATATAATACGTATTTTTTGTGACCCCTAAAGTGAAAGTCGTGCAACAGGACTGTGTGGTAAGTCAATGGCAGACCACTTTCATATGTTTTGGGACTGCTCTTTCATCCTTTCATTCTGGAAAGATATTGCAGAGGTCATGAGTACAGTACTAAAAGTTGATTTCTCCTTTGTCACATTATACCGGGGCAAATTCCCAGGTAATCTCATGTCCCATGATAAGTACCTTTTACAAGTCCTTCTTGTTGTGCAGTAGTTAAGTTGTATTCACAGTTTATTAACATCCATTATCCAACGCTGTCCAAACTGCTCCAAATTCCAAACCGCAAGTTCCTTGGGTACCCAGGAAGCCAAGTGTGAAGTAATTCAGATGAACAGTTCACGAGATATTCGTATGACAATGGACACACGATAGTCCTGGATTTATAGTCATTTTAAGTAGTCTGAAAGAATTGACTGAAACGATTGAAGTTTAACAGATTATTTCAGACTAGTTCAAGTCATCACATCCCTACAGGACTTGATTCTCATTGGCTTTCCTCACTAGTCTTTACTGTTGTTCTATAGTTAAATATTTTGGTGAATGGAGGTTGTTCCTGCAGTCCCTATGTTTGAAACTGGGGGGCAGCATTGGCCTCATCTGTGGAACACCCTGCCTATAGAGATCAGAACGGCCCCCAACCTTGCTATCTTTAAGTTGTTGGTAAAAACCTTTTTATTCTCATTTATACTTGAGTCTTTGTTTTAAGGTTGCTCTTAGCTTTGCTGTTTTTTATTTTGTGTTTTATGCGTTGTCTTGTTGGTTTTATTTTCTTATATGCTCGCTCTGTAAAGCACTTTGGTCTGTCTAGCAGCTGTTTAAATGTGCTATATAAATAAATTAACTTGAACTTGACATGGTCTACAGCCTGGTATCTGATAGCAGGCGAATGAGTAGAACTTAATTTGTCCCCAGAGGAGTTGTGCAGCAGTTAGTAATAACCGTAATAACACAACATTTCGTTTTGTTGCTTTATTTACAAAACAAATGAAAAAGATACAATAAATAATTTGCAAGGGAATTTGAAGAGTGAGTTAATAAGTTAATAAAGTGCTCATATTATGCTTTGGTTGAGTGTACAGGCTGATAGGGTTTAGGTTTAGATTACCAATAAACAAACTTTTTTAGCGACTAGGCCCTGACCTGTGGTTTTATGTATGGTTATTAAACAAAGTCCCATGGCATGGCAGTTGGTCAAGGCTGCAACCCCACCCTCTATCTTGCCACGCCCCTCTCCTCATCATCAGCTCATTGTGGGACTGGCTCATAGTGGCTGTAATTCTGCACCAATGTTAGAGTAACAAAATTTACCTATTTAGATAAAACAGAAAGTTTTCCTTTTGGGGATATAATTTAAAGTTAAAAAATTTAATGAAATTCATATAACAATATGTATATCCCAATATGTTTAAAATCCACAACAATATCATATTGTGAAATCATGATAATATCTTATCGTGGGGCCTCTGCTGATTCCCACCCCTATTATTTATATATATTTTATTACTTAAAGGGAAATTAGTGTTACGATAAACTAAATGTAACAAAACTAAACCGGGTGAAAGCCAGGGAAGAGAGACTGGTTGTCCCCAGCTTATGGAGTCTTGCAGCCAGACCAGGTTAGCTGGATGTCACTCAGCTCCTGAAGGATGAGGCCTGTTCAGAGAGCTTCGTCACATTAGGACTCGATCGATTCCTGCACAGGTTAAAATGTTGCTAGTTAAACCACTAAAGAAGTACATGACCATGTGTAACAATAGTTGAGTTGCCTGTTGTCTATTTCCACCAAGTCTGTCTCTGTCTGTAGGAAGAGACTGTGGCAGAGCTGAGGACGGTGGAGTCAGAGGCCGCATCTTACCTGGACCAGATCTCCAGATACTACATGACAAGAGCCAAGCTTGTCTCCAAAATTGTCAAGTACCCTCACGTGGTGGGTTGTGTGTAGAGCTGCAAAGATTAATTGATTAGTTGTCAACTATTAAATTAATCAGCAAATATTTTGATAATCAATCGGTGTGAGTCATTTATGGAAAAAAAAGAAATTCCAGCTTCGGAAATTTTATATTTTCTAGTTTCTTCAATTCTCTCAGACAGTAAACTGAATATCTTTGAGTTGTGGACAAAACAAGACATTTGAGCATGTCATCTTGGGCTTTTGGAAACACTGATCAACGTTTTTCACAATTTTTTGACATTTTATAGACCAAACAACTAAGAGATTAATTGAGGAAATAGTCAAAAGATTAATCAACTAAGTTGCAGCCCTAGTTGTGTGTGTCTCTGAGAAAACAAGTTTGCTTGTATTAATGATAAACTGTCTGTGTCTTGCTTTACAGGAGGACTACAGGAGGACCATATCAGAGATTGATGAGAAGGAGTACATCAGTTTGAAAATCATTGTTTCAGAGCTGAGGAATCAATACGTGAGTGCTGATTTGTCTTTTTAACCCTCTTCCACACTGCAAGCTGCAGTAAAACAGGGTCAAGAGTTACTTTGCAGGGACAGGGGCCTGATGTCTGGGTTACGAGGGAGTTCCCCGAACTCCTCTGTATATATGTGTGTATGTATATATATATATATATATATATATATATATATATATATATATATATATATATATATATATATATATATATATATATATATATATATATATATATATATACACATACATACATACAGAGGAGTTCGGGAAGGAGTTCGGGAATATATATATATATATATATATATATATATATATATATATATATATATATATATATATATATATATATATATATATATATATATATATATATATATATATATATATATATATATATATATATATATATATATATATATATATATATATATATATATATGTGTGTATATATATATATATATATATATATATATATATATATATATATATATATATATATATATATATATATATATATATATATATATATATATATATATATATATATATATATATATATATATATATATATATATATATATATATATATATATATATATATATATATATATATATATATATATATATATATATATATGTATATATATATATATATATATATGTATATATATATATATATATATATGTATATGTATATATATATATGTATATGTATATATGTATATATATATATATATATATATATATATATATATATATATATATATATATATATATATATATATATATATATATGTATATATATATATATATATATATATATATATATATATATATATATATATATATATATATATATATATATATATATATATATATATATATATATATATATATATATATATATATATATATATATATATATATATATATATATATATATATATATATATATATATATATATATATATATATATATATATATATATATATATATATATATATATATATATATATATATATATATATATATATATATATATATATATATATATATATATATATATATATATATATATATATATATATATATATATATATATATATATATATATATATATATATATATATATATATATATATATATACATACATATATATATATATATATATATATATATATATATACATACATACATACAAAAATTTTTTTTTTTTTTTTCTGCCATTTTTGGTTCTCTCTGCTTGCTGTCCACACCTCCTCTTATCTCTGTGTTTGACCACACGCACGCTTGTTGCATACTCTAACAAGTTGTCCACTAGGCATTTTTGGACAAAAATGCCTAGTGGACAACTCTATCTATCTATCTATCTATCTATCTATCTATCTGCTCATCTTAGTCCCCTGTTCCTTCAAGTATAGATAAAATAAAACAGGGCTTCTCAAAGTTCAAACCAGGCTCCAAATCCAGACCGAATGGGAAGTCACTCTGGACCCAGCCCATACCTCGTGTTATGAAGTGTAAAATTTTCTATTTTATAATTTTTTTTCTGTTGATCAATAAATTGTTAGTGAAGTTTAATATGCATTTAGTGGTGATCTGTGATCTCCAGTTGACCAAGAAAACCTAGTACTCAACTTGAATTTATCTTGCTTAAACTTCCATTAAATGTAATTTTGATATCCCTAATAGTTCTGGACATCCGAATAGACCTTTTTAGTAATACGTTTGAGAACCTCTCACCCTTGAAATGACCAGGCCTCTCACTCATTTAGAACCGGTTCAAATTCAAAATCCGGTTTCGGGTAACATCTAGGTCGATTAGAACTGGGCTTTAGTCAGATATGACCAGCTCAATATTAACCTTAATATTTCTGCTTTTAGGTGATTCTTCATGATATGATCCTGAAAAACATTGAGAAGATCAAGAAACCAAGAAACTGCAACTCTGAAGCTCTTTACTGACAACCCCCCCCCCCCCCACTCAACACACACACACACACACACACACACACACACACACACACACACACACACACACACACACACACACACACACACACACACACACACACACACACACACACACACACACACAACATGAGCTCAGTCAGGCAAGACTGACCAACCAATAATTATAGCTTTTGTTTTGGGAGTACCTGGCGATTTTGGCTTTGACAACCTCAGGACAGTTATGCCGTATCGAATAAGATGCTGCCTTTGGACTGATAGTGTGCGGGTATTCAGTCTTAAAAAGTGCTGCTCTCTATTCTATATTTAAAACCCCAGCTGTTTGGGTCCATAGTGAGCTAGAGGAAGCTTTAAAAATGCATTTAAAAAAAAAAATGACCAAACATCACACACATACATTACAGCTGTTGTGGGATCCTCCTCCATCTTTGATTTGGGCCCTATTCTGCAGTCACCGCCATGCTTTCTAGCACATAAACCTTCAGTTTCGGCCTTCCAGTACTGATTGGAATGTGACCTTGGATTCTTTTTTCCTCCGGAGTATCTCGACTGCACGCTGCTAATACAAAGACCGCCCACATGGTCTGCCTCCCTTCTGTTCCGCTGGGACTAAAGCTCGGAGGTTACGGCTGGTTTCTCTTCCCGTCTGGGATATCTGGAGTTCTGCTCTTGTGGATGCGGTTTCTCTCCCAGGAATGTTATCATCTGTTTTTTATTGTTTGTTTTTTTGCTTCATGTTGCCTGACCCACCTAGAGAAGGTTTTCCTTTAGTTTTTGCCCTGTCTCTGGATCATTCTGGGCACACCACTCTCCTGAGAAAAATATGGAATTTAAAACTCAAACTCCACACAGTCCTCCCCCCGGTTGGCCTCAAACTGTCAAGGGACCC
This sequence comes from Perca flavescens, assembly GCF_004354835.1. Taxonomy (NCBI): domain Eukaryota; kingdom Metazoa; phylum Chordata; class Actinopteri; order Perciformes; family Percidae; genus Perca; species Perca flavescens. The sequence continues at coordinate 30,310,658 of NC_041345.1, forward strand.
TCTTTTAATACAATGCAGACCCCTTTCCTCAGTGCTTCAGAAAACAGCTGCAGTTCTTCAGCTTTAGTGTTGCAATTATCCTGACATCCAGAGATTTGACTGCACATAACTCTGTTTCTCATGGAGGATTCTCACTCTTCATGTGAAGAATATTCTTTATTTCTCCCTCTGTCTACAAACTGCTTTTTTATGTCTTTGTTGTTCTTGTTGTATCTTTGTGTCATAGTGACACTAGAAGATAAAAAAAAAAAAAAATCAGTTTGCCTGTCTTCCTGTTACAGGGTGGCATAGTGCAGAACATGTGGTGCTGTTAACACATCTGCACACTGCTGTCTGTCCGTAAGGACCGGTCAGAAAGGGTTGGATTCAAAAGTCGATAAAGAAAACTACCTGGATGTGTGTTCTTCTAAACAACATAATGCACATTCAGTAATGTGACTCCATGTATCTGTCTCTTGCGATCAAGCAGGCTTGAACTGGATCTCGAAACGATTTGTCAAATGCAAATAGTGTCTGTGGTTTCATAGAGCTGTTATTATTGTTTTTAACGGCCCTGCACAGACATGGTGCACCCACATAGGTGTTTGCACTTACAGAAATGCAATCTGAAATCTTAAATTTTCAGATTTCTTGTGCTGTTATAGTGTTGTATTGAATTTTGTTCACCTCACGATATGAAATTGAAGCCTGGTGCTTTAAAAAAAATCTTTTGCAACTTGACAGCACTATGGAAGTGCATCCAAAATGTGTTTTTTATTTTAGGTTTTTAAGCTAACAAAGTAATAAAGGAACAGACTTCTCTGTATGCATGCAGATAAGGACTGTTACTTTGTACAAAAATCTAGTTTGAACAAATTCAAACTAACTCATAATACCTTTTGAATAAATTGGAATCCAACCCATGTAGCCTTTTCTTTAAATAAACCATGGCTGCAGTCACACCAGATTTCACTCTCCCGTTTGTTTCTATGAGGAACAGGGCGAGGTGTATTCACTGTCGATCAAAAAGTGACCAGGCTCTTGAAAAGGTCACTGTTGCAATTTGTTGTGCATATTCAAAAACCTGATGATATTCAAGTATTTCACAATGTTTCAAAGTAGGTGTGTTTCTTTTGACCAGAGATGTCGTTTTTTTCCGCACCCTGGCAAACTGTTGGCTGGTTGATTTGTGTACAACAACTATAGCAATGCACAGAGCTGACGTAAGCCATGCAGGCAAGAGTCCATTTAATTGTCCAGAACTGCGGTAAAACACTAGTTGAGACGCATATTCAGAATGCGCTGTATACGTCTCCGAAGAATGATCGGAAAATGCTTCTCTCGGAAAAAGGCCTTATTCGGAATATCCAAACAGAATATTCTGTTTACATGACCTGTATCAAATTCGGAATATTGTCACATTCGGAATAACAGTGGAATATTACAGCTGGAACACATCGTAAGCATCGCGAATAGCAGCGTAGCACAGCAATTTTTATTTTGGCGCCCATGTTATCCAATCTGTCCGTTCACACCGGGGATGATCGGCAGTGTCATCCCGCTCACTGCAGTTTCGGCGTCTCCTCTATTTCTTGTGGGAGACGCAAGCGTATGTGTCAAGCCAGGCAGGTAATCACATACAGGAAGACCAAAATGTAGCCGGATTCTTTACAAAAATAAAACTCATAGGTTAGGCTATAGGTTCATGGTAGTTTTGGCTGTCTTGACTTCTCACAGCGAGACACGCGATCAGGCACACGGAGAGAGAGACCGACGGACGGACGGACAGAGAGAGTCACACACTGTCACATATAGGCTACAATTACCACCGTTTTCCCCACTCATCCTGTCTTTCTATCAGAGAGAGAGGATTGCTTTGTGACCGGCGCGTATCGTCCGGTGTGAATGGCAAGGCGCACGATCACACGCACGCCGGTGTGTTCCAGCTGTTAGTGTGCATGTAAATGTACTCACTGTCTAGGGAAAAACCAAGAAGACTAGAACTTTATATATACGTATAAATCCACTTGATTTGTGTAACTCAGGCTGCTAAAGCCTATATTATATTTCATGTTGGATTTTGTCCCCTTTCCCTTTCATTGGAATCACATCAGGATTTCAAGGAAGGGCTCTCAAAGCCAGTACGGACAGGAGGAACAATAAATGGGAATGTGATTACTGTATTAAAATGTGAACGTATATCCTTTCATTTTCTGTTGCGTTCAAACTGTATTTTGAATTTCAAATAAAAAATGACCGCCATAATACTGGTTTGTGACTGTGTGTTAATGCATGTTTGCATGGCTATGAACAATGGCATGAAGTACTATTAAGTGATGATTTTATGTCAGGTCAAGTCAGCTTTATTGTAGATGTGCTATACATGCATGATATACGGCACAAATAAAATTTCAGTCCTCTCGGACCCCCAGTGCAAAATGCAATAATAAAAAAAAAAATAGAAAAGACATAGAATAAACAATCAACAATTTAACATGACATAAAAATTAGCAATCAACTATCAACAAAAGACGTATAATCAACCATCAGACTCACAATCAAGGCACTTGAGTAAAAATAAATAGGATAAATAAAAAGTATTTAAAATATTTAAACAGGTGAGGTAGAGCGGTGTAGTGCAATAATAAACAAGTAGGGGGAAGTGAAATGTGCAGTCTGAGTTCAGTGTATGAGTGGTGTTGGGGGGAGGTGTGGGGGTGCAGTCCTAGTCTGTGGCAGGGGGCAGAGGAGGAAGTGAGGAGGGAGGGAATGACGGTAGAGCAGGGAGGAGTTGAGTCTCCTGACAGCCTGCTGGAGGCTGTGAGATGGGTCACCTGCAGTCCTGGTTGCTTTGCTGGTGAGGCGGTTGTTATAGATGTCCGAAGGGGGGGGGAGAGATACCAGCTGCTCTCACTATGCGCTGCAGGACAAGGTGATGCAGCTTGTCTTATCTCTGGGGAGTTGTTTTTTTCCACATAGCGCTGAGGTCTCATAAGGCTAACCCAACCACTCTTTTTTTCCTTTTGGCCATTTTTGTGTTTTTTTCTGCACTCTTGCCTAAACTCTAAGTTGTTGTCCATTATCCCATCCGCTTTCAATCACTCGGTTTTCTGATTTGTACTTGTCTGGAGACAGTAACTTTTTATTTATTTTTTTAAATTGATTATTAACTTATCTGCATCTAGCATCAAATCGCTCTAGAGAGAATCGTGATGCATCTATGAATCGATTATTTTTCCCACCCCTACTATATATACTTACATTTAACAGGTGAAGACTCCATTCACTCCAAATTTTCATTTGTATTTTCAGCCATAGCCTATAAGACCTCCACCTTGACTGACATTTATCAAACGGTCATTTGGAGTGTTTTGAACTTCAAGCTTAGCCGACAGTCCTGATAGAGAGTATTGTGTAATATAAGTGCCATTAATTTATCAGCAAAGTGTATGAATACACTGATTGTGGTTTCTTATTACTAGTTGTTTTGTGGCGTCATAAATGAATGTACAAAAGTTCATGTGCTTTTTATATTATTTAAAGGAAAACAAATCTAGTTGTAATCTTGCAAATTGTGACCCTGCAAGATCCCCAGTCTGTACATATTATGACAGATGACAGTCTTTACTGTTAAGATGTGAGATGGTGTCAGACTTTAGTCTGTTCGAAGTCTGTTCAGAGTCTTCTAGTGTAGAAAACAGACTCTAAAAAGTTATATATTATTATGTCTGACATCAGGGTTAGGGTTAGGCTAGACAACCTGTCATAATGTCACTAAGTTTGTAGTCACAGACTATAAGATTTTACTACTAAGACTTAAAACTTACGATAATATGAAACATGTTTGATTTTGTCGGGATGTCAAGACAGGAAAAAGACTGACTCGGACTGAGTTTTATGACAAAAACGATTGAAACAACGGGAACGAGCCCCAACTCTACCAAGACTCTAATGATTTTATTCCAATATTGGAAATTTGTCTGCGGCTGTGTGTGTGTTTGTGTGTGTGCGCGCACGTGCATGTATGTGTCTGTTTCCAAAAAACAAATGCAGCAGACTTACCTTCTTGGGCAAATAATTATTTTATTTTTAGAGGAAACAACAAATTCCTCAGAATGTTGCACTGCAGAATGATTATAAAAAATGAATCATTCAGATGTTAAGTAGTCCCAGCCTCGGGCCACATCAGAGAGTGATCCTGCTAAGGAGACTGAATGATCATATTTGTCAGTGTTTGCTTTTACACCCAGTTTACTACAGTGTCAATTTACAATGTTTATATCGTTGCTGTCGAGCAGAAACTTTTTACCTAAGGTAAATAGCTTAATAAAAAGCATAACTACAGCAGAACTACAGCCACTAGAGCCAGTCCCACAATGAGCTTTCCTTAGTATGTGCCATTTCTGTGTCTGAAGCTATTGAGGAGGAGAGTGGGAGGGGCAAGGTGGAGGGTGGGGGTGTGGCCTTGACCAACTGCCACTTTTCTCGTTTGAAAGCCATGATGTCTCTCTCTCATGGGTTGGCCAAATTCTCTGGGCAAGCAAAGCAGAGAAAGGGGAGGTAACCTTGCTTGTTATTACCTCATAACAAGCAGATTCCAAAACGGCTCATCTGATCTTTCCTTTTCTCAAAGGCAGAGCAGGATACCCAGGGCTCGGTTTAAACCTATCCCCATTTCTAGCCACTGGGGGACCATAGACAGGCTGGGGGAACGCATATTAATGTTAAAAAACCTCATAAAGTGAAATTTTCATGCCATGGGACCTTTAAGTTGAAAAGCACTATAGTGGCATTTGCAGGTAAGTTGAGGGTGATTTGTAGAGGTAATGAAATGGCGCTTTAAGTGTACTATTCAAACAATGATTTAACTAAATGCTGAATTTCTATTTCTTTGACATGTTAAGATGTTTCGATTTGGTTTCCCAGATTATAATTGTATCATTCAATTGGCCATATTTGTCCGCCAAGGCTATATTACTATTCGACCCTAGAAGGACCCAGAACAGTTGGTATTTCCGGGAGACAGTTATGATTTTCATGCTGAACTTTGGTCACTGAGAAGGTTCCCCACCAGTGTCCATACCAGCATGACTAGGACAGGTGGAATCTGTAGAGGACTCTATTAGTGTGATGAAGTTCTTTTTCACTACCTTTTCGTGATCATATAAATGAATAACTGGGACTATTAAAAAAAATAGTTCAACATTTTGAGAAATATGATTACTTTCTTTCCATCCAAGAATGAGAGGAGAAGATTGATAACAATCTGTGTTAGTGAGAGGGTATTGATCTTCTCCTCGCACTTTCAGAAACACTAAGTAAGTACGCATATTTTCCAAAATGAGAAAGTATATTTTCTTTACTTATTTCCTTGTCTGGTGCAGCAACACCAAGGCAGTGCATAATAAATCAGAATCAATCTTCAAACTTCATGACTCCATCAAAGCCATTGTAGGTGAAGGGTTCAAGGACGGGGCTGCAGGTCTCTTGAGCAAGGCAGGCCATCCTATTGTTCTCACAGCTGTCCTCACTGCCCGGGTCAATGTACACACTATCAGCAGAGTGGATAGACGGGTCCTCGTCAAAATAGTTGTGGGGCCGCAGCAGGACCCCGCCCCCGTTGCCCACAGTTACTGTGTTGGGGATGTCCTCGGAGTGGGGGATGTGGAGGAAGCCAGTGGTCACCCAGGCAACCAGGTCCTGCAGGCACATTTTCATACACATGCAAATTAAAAAATTCAGCACGTTTCATATGTGTTTATATTATCTTATCACATAGACGGTAAAAATAGTGGACGTAGCATCTGTGACGTCACCCATTGGTTTGTGGACTGCCGTTTTAAAGGGTCGAATTTGGCGATACAGGTTTTTTGTAAACCTGACGTGGTGATTTTTGGTGACAGGGTGGCAATAGGGAGGCCAAACCAGTGTAATTTATGGTTGCAAGGGCGCTGTGCTAAGCTAAACGATAAAGACGTAGAGTCGCCGATTTTCAACTCTGCTGGATTGGACCACAATTTACAAAATCAATATTGAAGAAGACGTGAAACTAGCGATTAAGGCCATAAACTCATTATGAAAATGTTTACTGAGGTAATAAATCAAGTGAGAAGTAGGGTAATTTCCCCATAAACTGACTTCTTCTTGCAACCAGTAGAGTCGGCCCCTGCTGGAAATAAGATAGGATGCAGGTTTAAGTCACTTAACTTTTTAGACCTGAAAGCTTTGTCCCTTATTTTCTAGTCTACATCTTTTAATCATTTTCACATACACATTCTATCTCAACACACCTCGTCTTCAATGTTTTCGTTGTCTTCAATGTACTTGCTGAAGTCGACAGCTGGCTTCCAGATGTTGTTCTGATTGTACAGACTGGAGCTGAACTGCTCTAAATCCTTATGCTTGGTAATGGCAACCTTATACCTGGAGATGACAGAAGAGCCGCAAAAGATATGGGTTTAGATGGCCAGCAGCATGTCTGAACATTTAAGGCTCTGTGGATCATCACCAGACAAGAACATTGTTATAAAATGATCCCCAGATTATGTTTAATGGCACATGACATTTTTTATGTAACGCCAAACAATGCCTACTAGTCCCACACATCCAAACAATGTTGAAGGCAGGTGCTGGACGAACAGAAGACAGTAATAAAAACATAAAGAAAGGTGTGCACACTATAGCTACCTTACATGCAATTTATTGCCACATCCACAAATAACTTACGTATTAAGCTAATGCTATTCTTCAGACTTCTTATTACCAACCGCAAGTGGTTTGTGGCTGTTCAGTCTCACCTGGCCCACGACATGGCTCTCTCCTCGGCCTGGCTCTCTGGGAGGTGGTCTCCGGTGAAGCTAATCACCTGCAGCCTGTAGGACCGATGGTGTCCCCAGCGGTTGGTCTTGTTGCTGGCGATGTGGAGGTAGCGAGGAGTCTTAGTGTCGTAACGCAGAGCTGCCTCCTGTGTAAGTGCACAGTAAACTAGTAAAATTAGTCCCACAGTCAAGATGTAGGGTTACTTTGTTGGCTGCAACACTGGTGGATTAAAGAGCCCCTATTATGTTTTTTCTCAACTGCCTGAAAACGGTTTGAAATTCCTCAATTAGTGATGTAATTTATTGAGAAGGCCAGCCCAGTTTTTCATATGTGCTGTCCATAGGTGCTGCTTGAGCAAGCATGTTTGAATTTGGCAGTATGAGAAACATAGAATGTTTTTTGAACATTAAAACATGTAAACCTACTCTAATAGGGTTGGGTACCGTTAAAATTGTTACCGGCATTGGTACTGGTATCGGAGCTACTTCCTACTGCCAGCACAACACAGGGCCAGGCCACAGCAACGGGGTTTCCTGGCACCCAGAGAATGACAAGGACGCGTGGCAAAAAAGTGTCATTAACCAAACCTCACTTTGGTAAATATGACCACCTAGCAGTCCTGTTACGGCCGACTTACACCACAAGACTAAAAGCTAATCCAGTCACAGTGAGATCTTTCTTCCACAGCCCTGCAGAGCTGCAGGGCTGTTTAGAGGCCACAAACATGGACATTTTCAAAAAGGCCACTAGTGATATCCCACTTTGTGTCACAGGACATTAAAGTGGGAAGGACATAACACACCCTACACCTACAATAACAGCTGTGAAAAAAATAACTGTGTGCAATAACACATAACATAACAAGAAAATGTGTGCAATAAGAAAATAATGTGAAAAATCCCACTTGCAAAAATGTATATATTCATAAGCGCAATATTATGTTTTTCTATGTCCAATAAAAATTTAGGACCAATATCTACAGTATATTCACAGTATATTGTTCTTCTACTTTATATTTAATTTATTTTTTAACATATTTTTTTTTTCCATTTAATGTTAATCATATTTGTTATGGGAGAAAAAAAGGTCTTTTTATCTGAAGGCTGGACTGGAAACAGCCACAGCTTCGATTCTGACCTGCAGCCCTTTGCTGCACGTCATTTCCCCTCTCTCTCCCTCTTTCATGTCTTCAACTGTCTTATCTAATAAAGGCCTAAACAAATCTTTTAAAAAAACTACCCAAAAGACTACCCTCTGGAGGGAATGATCAGGGAATGATCAATCAGAATTCAAATGGAGGTTTGACCCAGTGAGGGCTATTAAAACCTTTGTCAATTACCACCTCCTTCTGGACAGGAGGAAAGGGACCTTGATTTGCACGTTACCTGGCTAAACAAAGATGGATTGCAATAAGATGTGTGTTCTGGCCAACAGAGACACATGTGGCTGAGTGAGTATGAATGAAAGTGTTCTAATAAATGAGGCCTGTTCTAATAAATAAAGAGGCCTTACAGAAACCTGAGCTCAAAAGAGGCTTAAACGCTACAAACACCTGATGGGAACTGCAGATTTGGTGGTAGATCTCTGTGGGTTCGTCACTTCTAGCAACCGCTAACATGATACTTTACTACTACTAATAAAACTGGTTGAAATTACTATTCGTTAATGATCTCAACCTGTAACTTCTACACCAACCCCCTGATCCTATTCTGTTTAAGTTCAAGCATTCCTGCTGTAGATTGCTGTTCTATACCACACTTTTTTCAAAACACTGCACATTTGGCCCAATCTTAATGGATACAATCTTAATCGACAGGAAATGTGATTACAGAGCATATATGTAGGCTTTAGCTGACAGAAAAATGATTTACTTTTAATTAATTACTAATGGATTAATTGGGAATTATGTTCTTACAAATATATGCATTAAAGTGGACATGTTATGCTTTTTCGTATTGTTTGTCACATTTACAATGTTATGTCAGATTTTCATGTTAAACGTGGCCAAAACAAATAATGAGGTAAATGTATTTTAGAGCTAAAACGTTCAGATTTCAAACTGTTCTAAACCCTCCATTTCATCAGTTTTTTCAACTCTCTGCGATGATTGGTTCATCTGCTCCAGGTAGGCAGGACTGGAGTGTTGTTTTTACTACGCTACTGCGGTGGTGTTAACATTGTTGCATGTAGCCAGAGCTGTATAGTAACGAAGTAGAACTACTTCACTATTGTACTTAAGTACTAAAAGGCTGTATCTGTACTCTACTGGAGTATTATTTTTTTTGTCCTACTTCCACTTTTACTTGAGTACATATTTTCGATGAGTTTAATACTTTTACTCCGATAATTTTTTGTTTGCATCGTTACTGTTGTGAATTCCTCACGCTACGGAGCTGTGTAGGTTACAGTGTGTTTAGTTACGGCTACGTTAGTTACGTATGATAAGTACATAGGTTACGTAACAAATCCCGAGATCGCTTTGTGTTTCTTTTCATTACGGTTGCCCGTTCAGAAGTCAGAGACAATGTAAGTTTGTACTCTTTCTATTTAGCTATTGTTGCAGCAGATTAATCAATTCCTGAGTTGTTTCAGTCTGAAATGAGTACTGAATGTTAACGATTTGACCCTGTGATGTGAAGCTGCTAGTTTATCTGTATTTTGCAAGCTTGCTAACTTTCCACTACATCACACATTTTATTTCAGTATTTGTTAATAAGTGATTGGTGATCAGATAATAGTAGTAATAACAGCTGTGACATTAATGTACCTTTTGGAGTTTATTTCAGAAACTTCCTTCATATCCAGCAATGTGCAGCTTGTGACAGCCTTAATACCAAGTAAAAAGTTTAACTCCAACAATATGATATTCAAAATTTGACTGCTTTCTTTAATAACTACATAACACAATAATTGTACTTTTACTTTTAGTACTTGAGTAGTACATCTTAAAATAAACTACTTGCAATACTTAAGTACAAAAAAATGTTTGTACTTCCACTTAAGTGGGGTGCTTAAAGAGCACTTCAACTTCTACTCAAGTCACTTTTTTGATAGAGCACTTGTACTTGTAATCAAGTCTGGGTCTCTAGTACTTTATACACCTCTGCATGTAGCTACATGCTAACGGCAGTAAAATGTCATCTTGGCTGCCAGTGTTGTTAAATTCATCCAATTCCGTTACATTACTCCTAAACATTCCTGGTTATGTAGTATTTGGTTAAAAAGGCTGTTCCTGCGAGTTTCTGCAGTTTTTTTTACTGTAGAAAGTGCTGCTATTCTACTGTCCACTGCTAACATAGTAGTTACATGCTAACGGCAGTAAAAGTTGTCATCTTGGCTGCCAATTTGTTAAAATTTCCCGAATTTCGGGTCTCATTCCTGTGGAAACATCTTCGATGAGGTAGTGTTTGGTTCAGAAGCCTTTATCTGCGATTTTTTATGGTAGAAAGTGCTGCTTCGTTCCACACACACACGGTGAAGTGGCGGCGTTGGAAGTGCATGCAAATTTACTGTACAAAGTAGAGGGGGCGGTCACCAATAAAAAGGGAACTGTCTAGAGAGTTCAATGATACCTCACAAAAGCCTTAAACGGCTCACCAGTTATGAAATCATAGGGGGCGGGCCAAACCATGACCAATTAAAAAGGAACTCTCTGCTGAGTTCAATGATACCCCACACAAGAGTCTACCTTAAACGGTTCAAAAGCCATAAAAGGGGGCATGGCTTGAGTACATGGGCGTGGTTAAAGTATAGGGGGCAGCTCAGTATGACATGTAGACCACACATTCTTTTTTCAATTAAATCGGATGATGTTTGTCATATAAGCCGGATTTCCTGTTGCGAGCGGGGGGCGCTATGACCAAACGTCAATTTTGGCCTATAGTTGTCCTCAGGCCTGGACCCTTGTCAATCGTGAGAAATTTCGGGCAGCTATGACAATGTACACTAAAGTTACAACAACTTCTTCGTTCATCAATAAATGCGCAAAATGGCTGCCACACCCACACTGTTGTGGGTGTGGCTGAAATTTTTTGCTTTTAATAACTTTTCATCATTGAGGTCTTTAGATGACACAGACCAAATTTGACGTTGTAGTCAGAGTAGTTCGTTAAAGTATAGCACCTATAGTTTTGGGTATACTTCCTGTTGCCAATAGGGAGCGCTATGACTTTGAGTCAATTTTGGCCAGTAGATGTCCTCAGAGTTAGAGTCTTATGAATCCTAAAATGTTTCGAGCCAATTGGACAATGTACACTAAAGTTACACCCACTTCCTGTTTTGATGTTTCTTTTAATAAATGTTCATCTATAAGGTCTTAAGATGGTACAGAACAAATTTTGAAGTTGGATGAAATCTCTAGGAGAAGTTCGTTAAAGTACGATGTGGAAATGGCCAAAATCACACTAATTTCAAACTTTCAAATCGGACTTCCTGCTGTGTTAAGGGTATGGCTCCAATAAGCTTTTTTGTACGTCTTGACATGCTACAGTACCACATTTCGTTAGTCTACGTTTAATGTACTGATACGACGCGACCGCACATTCTCCCATCAAGTTTGTTTTTTATAAATCACAACCTTTGCGTGGGAAGTGGCGTACGCACATTTTCAGCCCAGTTTTGTGCATACGCCACGTTTATAAATGAGACCCCTGGTCATTTGACCCCAAAAAAAATCTGATTTGGCAGAGAAATTGCAATCGCAAACGTCCCATTTACATGTATTGAGTTATTGGCCAAAATACATAAACATTGATTATAGCGCCCCCTAATGGCCGATCTTCGCCAAATTTGGTACAGACCATCATAGTGGGATGTTGAACAATAATCTCAAATTTGCTGATAGCATTTCATTTGGCCAACATATGATAAAGTTCGTGTTTGGTAGATAGCTAGGAAATTTTGTTTGGTTGTCAAATGCGCATACTTTAACGTAGCAAAATTGTTTCCATAACTTTTGATCAGGTCCATCTGGAGGTGCTACCTACCAGGACGAGTTTGAAAAAGTTGGTTTTGCACATTGAGCGATATTGCGAATCATGTAACATAACATCATGTGATTCAGCTTAATTCAAGAAACACGTGGATGTAAGGTTTTCTAATGTGGGATGTGTACTGTGGGAGGCAAAAAAACATTATAGCGCCACCTAGTGGTCCACATGTGTATTTTTTGGTAGGTGAGGTCCATGACCCATTGTACATCTACCCTGTAGATTTAAAGTTGCTCACATCAGTGTAAGTGGTCAATCCAAAGGTGGGTCCCATGGGCCATGCCCACTTGACCAATCAGTACCCCATTGTAGGGGTGGCCTAAGGAGTGACCCTAGATGGTACCCTCCAAATTTCGTAAAAATCGGATGAGCTGTTCATGAGATCTTTTTTTTGTACTTGTAGCGCCTCCTAGTGGCCAATTTTCTGCACCTCCAGAGGGTCATGGCAAACAAGAATCTAAAGATTTGCATTGATAACATTTATTTTGGCCGAGATATGGCAAAGTTAGTGTTTTCACAGTTAGCTACACAAATCACTGATTCTTGGGAATTTGGATAAAACAGGTAAAAAGATTATTTTTCAATTCAATTATTACATTTTTTTTTAATCAAGTTGAAATGATTATCTCCTATCCGAGGACAACTGATTTTGTAGGAAATGGGCCTGCAAATAATCATTAAATTAAAATAATTTAAAATTTAAAATAAACCTATAAAAGAATCTTACATATGTGCAAAGGACCCCCTGATTATCTGATCACCTTGATTCTTTTTATTCATGAAAATGTTATTCATTTCCAACAGAATTGGCACTTTTCTTAGTGGGACATGTTTTTGCCAAAGTTTCAAGAATTTGTTTTAGGAGTTTTAGGCGGAGAAGAAAAATGGAAAAAAAAAATAATGATGATGATGAATAATAATAGGGTTCCAGAAAAGAACCATGTAGCTTTGCTACTGCGGTTCTTCCAGCCTCGGGCTTGGACCCGTAATAACAGGTGCATCAAAGCCTAATAAGTATGAGGTTTATAATAAGTACAATAGACACTTCAATTACAATATAGAACCACGGCTTGTTACTTTTACAATCCCTGTAACATGTATTCTGCGGTTATTTTGTTTTTAATTGTCAGTTAACAAGTATTTGGCATAATGCAAAGGTATTTTAGAATAAACCCCTTCATTGTAGAAATAATGTATGTTCATGGCAGTGATAGATCAGAAGAAAAATAACTGAGACATTCTGCTGCAGATGACACTTCATGTTGTCTCTCGACACTATCAAAAGCCGTAAATATACAGTAGTTCATGACCTTTGTTGCACACTGTCCTCTAAAGCCTGTTAAATGAAACTTAAATGCAAGTGACTGTTTAAAGGAAGTGAAAGGCAGACCTGTTCTGTTTGAAGTTGCTTCTCCACCAGCTGAGGAACCATAGCATAGTGATCAGGCATCCATGGCAGCGACACATTGACATATTCCATGTCTTTCGTCTGGAAAAAGTTATTCAATCCTGCAGAGAAAATGAAGCAAAAATGTTTGTAATAACACAGACCTGCATTGGGCATGTTGATGCTCTGTAGATCCAAGTCAGATGGTCAGCTGGTTTATGAATGTAATTTTTAAATCAATTTAAAGCTGCAGAGTAAAATTTCATACATCTAGATGAAACCCACTACAGGGACAGCCCCCCAGACTGACGACGGCACGGAACACACCGAACAGATTTGAGTCACTGACCGATAATCGGCCCCCGTGTGTCCCGGGCTTAAGCCTATTTCTAGTAGTGATGCCTCTAATTTTTCTGTTGTAATGGTTGTGTTGTACTTGTCTTTTGTTCTTTTTAGGGCTTTAACTAACAATTATTTTCCTTGTCGATTAATCTGTTGATAATTTTTTCCATTAATCGTTAGTTGTTTGGGTCTATAAAATGTCGATCAGTGTTTTTCAAAGTAAGATTGCATCCTTAAATGTCTTGTTTTGTTCACAAATCAATATTCAGTCTACTGTGAGAGGACTAAAAGCTAGAAATATAAACAAAATATTCACAATTAAGAAGCTGGAATCAGATCATTTTTACTTTTTTCATATAAAAATGACTCGAACCGATTATCACAGTAGTTTGCGCTTACAAAATTGAATTTCATGTATTATACATGTTTCTACTATTATATTTATATATATATATATATATATATATATATATATATATATATATATATATATATATATATATATATATATATATATATATATATATATCACACTAATTTTGTGAACCTTAGACTTTCATGAACTCATTTCAAACACCAAAACAATCCGCCCACTTGAGTAAAGCTCTGTTTTTATAGAGGTTTGATAAATTTCAAACAGCAAACCTCTTTCCACAATGTTCTGGGACAATTTTGGGCCTCACTATACAGAAAGCAGAATTTGTTCTGAATATTTATATGTTATATGTTTTAGGGCCACATGTGAAAAATGTATTTGAGTTCTAAGTCAGAATTCTTTAAACTCAAGATTAAGAATTCTGTATTTTTTCTCAGAAATCTAATTTTATTCGCACAATTCTGACTTTAAACTCACAATTCTGCTTTCATTGTTAACTCAGAACTTCAATGCATTTTTTACATTGGCCCTGATGCTTTTCCAAAGTTTGAAATGTACTGCCACTCACCCAACACATCTAGGTCCACTTTGAAGTTGATAAAGTGGGTGTGGATGTTCCCCAGCACGTTCTCGGCTACCTGGTGTCCATATTTCAGACTACCATCCACCAGGTAAGAAGAGGAGATGTAGCCGGTGGCGTGCACTTTAGCCTCCACTGAGCCACTCTGGTAGAAGATGAAATCCCACATGTAGTCGTAGTTTCCAATTGCTGTGATGGTCCTAAACACCAGGGCGCTGTTCACCATCCCCCCGTAACTATTGGAGAAAAAGTCAGCGAAGTGTCTCCGCAGGGGCTGACCCATGTTATGCTCAAACACACAGATTGAATTCCTATATCTGACTGGGACTGAAACATCTATGTAGCGGTATGTGTCCACGTAGGTGGCTTCATGGGGGCAATCTACGCCACGGACCAGTTCGTGTGCGAAGCGCCCTATCCCGATGCTCGCATCCAGAAACTTTGTCAGAATCATCCCCGGAGTCACTGAACCGTAGACTGACATGGCCTCCTGCACGCTCAGCTCGTAGATTATCCTGTCACTTTTGAAACGCACATCAAACACCCTCAAGCCTGTGACAGAGCTGAGCCCAAAGGCGAAGCTCCAGTCCAAGTACAGGACATGGTTGTTGCTGATGCTATAGCGTTTCCCCTCTGCGTTAAACAGCTGCGGGCCGATCTGCAGAAGCTTTCGCCTGGGTTTCAGTGAACCGTAGTCAGGCGTCTCCTTGTAAACTATTTTCTTAATAGACCCCGTATCATATTTCTCTTTAAGTTCGTCTACAGTGTCGAAGTATTGGCCGTTATAAAACAGCCGCTCCACTTTCCATTCGGACGCGTTGACGCTCTCGTGGTTGATCAGCAGCTCGAAGCCCACCGGGTGGATGTACATGCCGCTCATATCCCTAAAAAAAGATATCCAGGTTTTTCTGTCCCCGGATCGAATTCCACGGGGCATCTGCTCGAACGCGTTCACCTTCTTGTTCTGATCTACGTCGAAGCTCTCTTTCATGAGCTTCCCCAGCTTGGAGAAGACCTCACCCACATATTTGAAAAGCAAGTCGTACTCCCCGATGGTGACCGTACGCGCAGTGATAGGCAGTTCCATGTTGTATCTCTCAATGGTGACATCTCTGTGGTATGTCGGGTTGGGAAGAGGCCCCACTACGTACTCCTTAACGTAGCCTTTTGCGCCGTGAAAGACCACCACGGTAGCTTCTCTATCCGGCTTGGCGCTTTTCCCGTCCAAGTAAGCCAGCGCGTCCGCTTTTTTGGGCAGAGATAGATCTATTAAAAACAAGAAATTTTCCCATGGCTTGGTGATCGAGTTGGTGGATATGTCCAGGTCTTTCTGCTTGAGCATGAACTGCTGGACCTGCAAGTACTCCTGCCGGCTAAGGTCAGCGAACACGAGGCTGCGCTCGTCGTGTTTGCGCTTCAGCGGTTGGACATGCTGAGTGGAACATTTAGGTGCCTTGCTGGTGTGGATGCCGATCAGGACGATGTTGAGAATGATGGAGACGAGGACGAACAGGATAAGCGCCCATTTTACAAAAGAGTTCATCATCCTTTCTATTCTTACGCACGCCCGTTCTTGGAAAAAAAGAGGAGAGGAATGAGCCCTGGGCAGGATGTGCAAGCGGTCAGAAGCGTTTGAAAAAGAGAGGCGCGCCCTCAACTCTTCCGTCTCCACCCCTTTCTTCATGGATCCCATAACCCCCTGCCCCTTCCTCCCCATTTGAATGAACAGCTTTTGAAATGCAGTTTCATGCAGCCTCTGTTCAGCAGCTATACAGCCAAACATGAGTTTTTTTACACAAGCTGTTTAAACATGCTACAGGTGTCACAGGTAAAAAGTACTGGGTGGGCTATAATCCGTCAAATATAACCCATTAATAAAATCAAGTCATTTTAAGGCAGAAACAACCTTTCAAACACATGGTAGGAGCTGCAAGCATGCATTTTATGGGTTGTATTGCCCCTTTAAAAAGGTATTTCAACTGATAAAAAGTACTGGGTGGGCTATAATCTGTCAGATGTAAGTTTCATGAATTAAATCATCTAATTGTGAGGCATAAATAAGCTTTCAGTGACAAGGTAGAAACTACAATAACGTTTTGGCAATAGGAGGAAAAAAAAGGACTGGATTTGTTATAATCTAGGGCAAAGGGCGCTCATCATCAGATGGCAATCACTTTATGGCAGGACACCAATAACCAGTGGGGGAAGTATTTTGTACGTGACTAAAAGTAGCAATACTACAGTGTAGAAATAATCAGTTTCAAGTAAAAATCCTGCATTCAACCTTTTACTTTAATAAAAAATAAGTATCAGCATCAAAATATACTTAAAGTACCAAAAGTAAAAGTACTCATCATGCAGAATGGTCCAGTTCACAATAATGTATTGCATTATAATTATTGATGCATTAATGTGTTCCACTTTAACTCTCTGAGGCAAAGATGTTTTTGTTCTTCTCCCGACTGGTTTCGGCAAGAATTTGATCTGATTGGTTGATTTGGCCAGTCTATCACCTATGGTGATAGACGGATGGTTTATCCAATCAGCTAACCAGTATTTTCGCCCCTTCCGAAAAGTTCTCCAACGCAAAGTTCCCAGATGACTATGCCGAGCAAATGCAAAGCAATCCATCTGGCGGAGTCAGGTTAACTATTTTTTACCACTCGAGAAATGATAAGAATGGTCCAGAATCTCTACAAAATATCACATTAAGACACCCAGACCTTGAGGAACACCATTTTGGCATTTGGAAATTTCAGCAAGAATTGCATTTTTCTGCAATAGAAGGCGAGCACTTTTGTTTTGGAAACTGCTCAGAAACCCGCTTATGGTCACTATACCTAGGAAAGTCATCATTAAACATGAGAACAATTAGGACAATTAAATCCACAAGAGACTCCAGTTTTCCAGTCATACCCAAGTCATGCAATTCTAAGACTGTTTTAGAAACCCAGTCTGAAAAAATATTAAATTCACCACTTCAGAACAAATAAATATAACGCATTTATACTGCATGAGAAAAACTGCATGGGGTTAGCATAACGTAGGCATGTACTGTCTGTAAAGGGGTAGTCTGGATGGAATGGAAATGGAATGGAAATGTATTTATTTGAAACAGGGACAATGCACAAATAAACATTAAACTTGTAATACAAGAGAATATATCTTGGGCCAGGTTATAGCAACAATTGCTAATTTCCACCTGTAGTCCCTGGGCAGGTATGACAATTATAAAAATAACAATTTAAAAAAGAAATGTAACAGGACTATAGATGACATGGTGACCATAGTAATTAAAAACAAGCACTCTAGCAAAAAAAAAGGGGCACCAACAGCCCACTCACTTTCTCTCTCCCCCTTCCCCTGCACACACACTCAAACAGAAGCATGCAGCAGCTTAGGCACATCTGAGTAAAATCAAAGGAAGTCCATTTCCATGACATCCGGCACCTCACCTTCCGCTCTCTGTGTTGCTGTTTTCAAAATCCCTTTTGCTACTGGAAACAACAAACTTCGAGCTAGCTACACACTGACCATGGAAAGTTTTGAAGAAAATTATGATCTTGCAACAAGGCAGGCCTGCTTGGTTGTAAAGAATTACAAAGAATATGTGCAAATGTTCCACAAAAACTAATTTTCCAAATTCCTTCCCAAAACCATTTTGCGGAGCCACCATTGCTGGGTCTGGAGCTTGGCGCAGCTCAAAACGATTGTGATTGGTTTAAAGAAATGCAAACAACTCAGAGCGTTTTTTTTCCCTATCCCAGAATGCATCTGTGGTGTAGCTAGGGGTCGGCGATATATCTGATATACTTGATGCATTGATGTGTTCAGGGGCGTAGCACAAAATTCTGGGCCCTGTAGAAAGACATTTTCTATGGGCCCCTCCCCGCATCCACAGCTAATCATTCTAGCATCTTTTTTGGCCCTCCTAACATCGCAAACATCGTGTATAAGTTGTCATGTAAATTTTTGAGCCTGCATGAGTCTCCTTTTAGTGTTTCTCCTCTCTGTATCTCTCCTCTGTGGCTCTCTCCGTCTGACATACACAAGTCAGTGTCCCGCGTCCATCCAGACCAGTCTCCTGTATGAATGTTTGACAAACAGGTGAAACACCAAAGCAACTTTGACCAGTATTAAGCGATGGAGAAAGACAAACTGGTACCGAAAGAAAGCAGCACTGGGTCCGTTGTCTGGCAGTGGTTTGGCTACCGCAAAGAAGACATCGAACAAGCTACAGTTATTTGCAAGATATGCAGAAAAGCTATTGCAGCAAAAGGTAGCAGTAGCCTTCCACAAATTTGTTTCATCATTTAAAATGCCACCCACTAAAAAAAACGAAGAATGCCTGAAACTCTGCATGTCCACAACCAGCCCAGAAACAAGCAACTCTGGCTTCTTAGTTTTCCAAATAAATCCCATATGAAAAGAAAAGCACAAAATGGAAAGAAATAAGGGCTGCAGTAACTACATCGACAAAGACACTTTGGACACTTTTACCAAAATATTAACTGCCTGGTTGCAAATGCTTTGCAGAAAAGGGCATGTGAGCCATATTTTAGTTTTATTGTAAATTATTTTAACAATTGGGAGTTGAAGAGTGCCTGCCTTCAAACTATTTCCCAGAGGATCATACCATCGCACAAGGCTTAAAAGATAATCCTCCTGTCCTGGAATTTAACAGCAGCTCATCAAGTGTGCATCACCACTGATCATGGGACAAACAATCAAAAGTGAGGCTGCACGAATGGACAAGTAGTTTGGCTATAGGTTGCACTTTGCGATTGTTGAATTTTGTCTTCTAGTCAAAACTAATAATCCTACTACTATAATTGGAAAGGGGTTTGTATGTCATTAAAGGGAAAGACAATTTGAGGAGAAGAGGGAAAAGATAAAAAAGGAAAGTAAGGAGGGGAAAAGAGGCAAACTACCCTTTTAACACTTTTTTTTTAGATCAATTTTTTATTATTTTTATAATTTTGAACATACAGAACATACAGAACATACAAACACAATTGAATAAAATCGCTCTCCCAGCCCCCACCCTCCTCAGTCTCGAGGAAAACAAAAACAAACAAATAAGCAAAAAGAATTTTTGGAACAGAGTCCTCAAGGTCAGATATGTACAGCAAAATATCATCTGCAAATAACGATATTGAGTTGTTATTGGATTTAATCTGGACATGACATATTTTATTTTGCCTTATGGTCTGGGCTAACAGTTCAAGAGAGATTGCAAATAGCATGGGAGATAGCGGGCATCCCTGTCTCGAGGCCTGCGCGATGGGGAATGGCTGAGAATGCAGGCCATTGGTTGAGACTATGGCTGTGGGATTCGCATATAAAGTACGTACCATGCAGGCCATTGGTTGAGACTATGGCTGTAGGATTCACATATGAATTTGGTTCCCAAACCAAGCCTCTCCATTACTTGCTACAAGTAGTTCCACTCTAGGCGGTCAAAAGCCTTTTAGTGATAGCCGTCCAGTGATAAATCTGCTGCCGTTGTTAGGAGGTTTTTGGCTTTTTCTATTACATGGAGTAATCTGCGTATATTGTCTGCAACTTAATGCTTTGGTATAAACCAGTGTTTCTCAACGGGGCGGTACTGCCCCCCCCAGATGACGGGGGGCGCTGGAAGCAATATTTTGGAAAGGGGGGCGTTGAGGTGCCCTTGGGGGGCATTTGTTTGAAAGCTAGTTTAAACCAAAGATTCACAATAACAAACTACTAAAAAATCCGTGGTCTTAAATGAGCTCCCTAGCCTACTTCAGCACGAAGCTGCATTCAGAAAAAAAATTGTCGCAGGGTGCGACGTCCTGTTGTGTTCTTTAACCCCCCCAATGTAGCACAAGTAGACTTTTTATTTCACAGTAACAGTTTTTCGTCAGATCTTTTATAGAACACGTTTTATACTGCACCTGAAGGCAGCTTCATTTCACGGAGAAAGAGAGAAAGAAAAGAGATGAGCAAAAGATATCGACTGTGCTTTGTTGTTTGGTTTTAAAACTTTCTTGTGGAAGCGATAGAGGAAGTGATGTCACTGTTTACTGTACATATCACACCTCCTCAAAATGCAGCGCAATGTGGGGTTGCATTTCTCCAAACGTTTTTTTACTCACAGACAGGTGACTAAACCTAGACTCTTCTAACCATCAACGAAGGGCTCTCACTAACTCTCAAAGATTGTGAACTTATTTCCATTGGGCAGTAAATCCTTCTGCTTTTACCCCTTGATAAGTGCCAGCCTGTTTTCCGTTGGAACAATTTGATTATACATTTAGATTTGAATGGAAAATAGATTTGAATGTTAAATTGCTATCTGTTTCTGATTGGCTACTGTTAGTGTTTGCAATACCTAATTAAAGTTAGAATGTCACATATCTAGTCGTTCTGATTGGCTGCTGTTACCTAATTTAAATTGAAGGTCAAATGGTTGCATTTTTTTTAAATACCTGTAAATATAATTTCTATATTCACATGGCTTTTTGACACCTGGGAAACTAATACATGTGTTGTTTGTCATTCAATGATATGATTTTTTGATTATTTGTGATAACAATAGTAACAACAATAATAGGCCTAATATTAGGGCGTAATCATTAATAGGGCAACTAGCCTACATCTTATTTGATGGGGGGCGTTAGGGTCCTGGATAATGGATAGTTGTCTTACCAAATTTGCAATTAGCCATACATTTTCGTAAAACGGCCCATATTTGAGCTTTATATAGTTGATTTCTCGCATAAAAAAGTCTCAGAAGTGAATTTGGTAATGAAACATTGAAGTGTCTGAAATATGAGATTTTGTCGCTTCTCTAATGTGTGTGTATGCAGCTCATCTAAATATTCATGAGCATACCATATTTGGAAGAAAAGCTCTTGTTACAAATAGGGCCAAAACACAGGGATGCATAAGGGTCAATAAAATATCAACCAGGCCATTTTCAGCCCAACCAATGTTACATACCCCATTAGGATCCCTTAAGGAACAGTGTGAAATACCCTATAATCATTCTATCACCCCTTTAATATCAGTTCCAATGAGGCTGATGGGCCTGTAGTTTGCGCACTCCGTAGGATCTTTGCCCTTTTTGTGTGACCAGTTATGAGATTGTGTGACAGTTATTCATGACCATTAACGTGTTAATCGCGATGCGATTAAGGGCCGAGCATAACGCTTTTTTTAATCGCATGCCGCCATTTATTAATTTATTTTCACTTCACTCGGCTTCACATTGTGCCTAACAGGCTACTATTTTGAACCTTTGCCGCACCTTTACTTATCATCAAGCTGCCATACTTCCTCGTAACACATCCTCCTGCTGCAGGCTGCAGGCATGATGGAGAAACGCAACAGCAACACAATTCTAAATGGCGCTTTTTATTTTCCAAAACTCCAGGATGGCTCGTAGACAAGTCGAAATCCATATGCACGTGTAAAGCCAAATTAAAATATCACCGAAGCACGTCAAGCTTGAGCTGCCACCTACACGCTAAGCATAGTACAGTTAACGTGACTCAGGTTGATGCTAGTGGGCTCAGGCAAAGCACTGTTTTGGAGAGTGCTACTCGCCGACCTGTTATTGAAACCAAAGTGCAAAGTGCAAACGCTGTCTCATCAACCGGTGATCACTGGACATCAGTGAGTAATCAAAATTATTTAGAAGTTACTGCACACTATATTGACTCAGGTAAGTAGGGTTGACCCTACTGACCTAAACGGTAGTAACAAGACTGAATAAGAACGAAAATTTCGGTGCCTCATTTCGGTGCCTGACTTTACACTACACCTGACAGCATTTAATGTTCATCTTTAGCTAGCAGCTGGATTAAACACGGTTAAAATGCTGACAGCTAACGTTAAACAGTGTAAAGTGTGCACACGTAGACTCGTGGTGCGTTCACAGTAATTGTAAAATCCCCTTTTACCATCTGGTGGTTGTTTTTGTCGTTCAACAGTAATTTACTGGTGAAATAAGTTATTGTTATAGTTATTACATTATTATTAAATCTTTAATTTTGACCATTTACAATAAACAAGTTGCTGACTGTTGTTTAGTACCCTTCTTTTTTTTCTTTTTTCTTCTTTTGTTTACAGTAAATAAATAATAAACAA
The DNA here is from genome assembly GCF_004354835.1 of Perca flavescens. Lineage (NCBI taxonomy): Eukaryota > Metazoa > Chordata > Actinopteri > Perciformes > Percidae > Perca > Perca flavescens. Next base: position 30,333,247 of record NC_041345.1, read on the forward strand.
ATACAAATCTTAAAGTCAAGTTCATAAAGTAACTTTCTTTGCATTCTTTGCATTTGATTCCCAATCAAGATACCCTGATATGAATTGCTTACAATTGTTAATATATACTTAAAAACTGAAATGCGAAATAATAGAATTTTAATCATGTGATAAAACGTGATTAATTGCGATTAACTATAGAAATTCAGCAATTAATCAAGATTAAAAATTAATTTGTTTTATGTTGTTTTAATTTGTTTAAAAGTTCTGATGGAATTCCATCCAACCCCGGTGTTTTCCCTTTATTAGCTCTTTTTAATGCTGATTTAAGTTCCTCTAACGTAATAGGTTGACCCAGTTCTTCTGCCTCGAGAAGAGGCAGGTTTAGCTCTTTTAGAAACTTTTGGCAGTGTTGGATCCTGATTGCAGGAGGATTCATACAATTTTAAATAAAAGGATTAGAAAGAGGCGGTGATATCTTTAGGATTCGTTGAGATACCTCGGTCCATGTGGATGCTGTTGATAGTAGCTCTGGACTCGCTTTGTTTTAATTTCAGAGCTAGCAATTTGCTTGGTTTACAACCATTAAAATAGTAATTTTGCCTCACTTTGTGCATTATGAATTCTGCTCTCCTTTTTAGCAAATCATTTAGCTCTGCTCAATTTGTGATTAAAAGAGTATGTGTAGATTTAGAAAAGCACGTCTTTAGAGACGATTTACAACGCTCTTCCAACTCGCAATCCTTGCCTGTCTCTTTTTCTTTAAATTTGCCGCAAAGGAAGATGTGAAATCTCTAATAAATCCTTTAGTGGCTTGCCAGATGTACCCTCGGTCCAAAACTGAGTCAGTATTTATAGCGTCGTTAGGCCTATTTTAGGGGTGCTGAAGCTACCCCAAAATGTTCCTAAGCCCCCCTAAATAATAATAAAAACAACAATAACAATTCGATTTAGCCTCATTGATATTTAGACACAATAAATGATATATATAGCTACAAAAAAAGTCGGAAGTTAGACTTGTGCTATCAAGATAATGCACCGCACCGTCTTGTTGCATTGGTGTGAACTGGCAGCTTTCAGAGCGTTGCAGACTGGCGCGTTGCAAGTAACTGGGGGATTCATCTCGTCTTGTCGCTACTCTTTGGTCTGAACTCGCTAGCCTCCCCCCCCCCACAAACACACACACCGATACACACGCTAACAGTGAAAGGAAGATTGATTACACCTATTGATACAGAGTGAAATTGTAAGTTGTTTTTAATGAACTGCTTACCTTTTGCTATGTTTTCTTGAGGTAAAGGAAAGGGGATATTTTGGTTTGCTATAGAAAACTAAAGTCTAGCTAGAGTGAACGAGGGAAATACAAGAAATGGTTAACTTAGCAAGCTAATCACAACTCTTTATTCATTGGCAATAATATAGCCTCCCTCTATAGTAGGCATATTCTAAAACTATATCAATCACCGTAGAATGTTGTTGTCACTGAAAACTAAAGTCATGGTCCCTGTTAATGCTATTGAACCGTTGTATCCTTCAATTCATTGAGCAGATGAGATGGATATTGGAAGATATTTCAGCAGAGAGAGAGAGAAGCAGGAGATTGGCAGAGCAGTTGATTCTGAGGGAGCCGGCGTGATTGAGGTCAGTAGTGGTCTATAGGTCTAAGGATTGTTTTGTTTTCTTCTAACAATAAGCATTTGTTGGCAGGTCTAGGTACTATGTATAGCCTAAACTAAATTATTTCATTATATTTATTATATATGCTAGCTATATTCTAACCAATTTAACGTTCTTCATTCAGTGGCTGTGATAAATTAAATAAATATGTAGATGTTGCCTAAATGTAGGCTAGGCTAAAGATGAGCACATGCCCACAGATACACATGTGAAAATAAAATGAAAGCAATCATACAGTACATACAATATATAAAGTAATCTTTACTCCAAATCTTTTATTCCTTCCGCCATCAGGTTAATGTATTTAGAAGCTCCCTGGAGGCCAAATGCTTGTTTCCCACATAGAGACATGTCTACAAGAGCTGATGATGACAAATTACAGTAAAGTTCTTTAAGTGAAAGAAACAGCCTTTACACATTATTAGAAGCTCTCTGGAGGCCATATTGCAACATTCCCACATAGAGACATGTCAACAAGAGATTCTGGTGAGAAATTACAGTAAAGTTCTTTAAATGATAGAAACAGCCTTTACACATTATTAGAAGCTCTCTGGAGGCCATATTGCAACATTCCCACATAGAGATATGTCTATAAGAGCAGCTGGTGAGAAATTACAGTAAAGTTCTTTATGCGATAGAAACAGCCTTTGCACATTATTATAAGCTCTCTGGAGGCTATATTGCAACATTCCCACATAGAGACATGTCTACAAGAGATGCTCGTGAGAAATTCTGTAAAGTTATTTAAGTGATAGTTAAAGCCTTTACACATTATAAGAAGCTCACTGGAGGCCAAATGCATGTTTCCCACATAGAGATATGTGTACAAGAGCTGCTTGTGAGAAATTACAGTAAAGTTCTTTAAGTGATAGAAGCAGCCTTTACACATTATTAGAAGCTGTCTGGAGGCCATATTGCAACATTCCCACATAAAGACATGTCGTGGTGGAGAGGTTTGTGTGTCTTTGTGAACCTGAGGGCTGTGTTGTCTGGAGCTGTGTGTTCCTGGTAAGGTCTCCCAAGGCAAAGTGGTCTCAGGTGAGGGGCCAGACAAAGAATGGTTCAAAAACCCCAATGAATAAACGAGGTAGAGATGGAGTGACCCTGCCCGGAGGAAGCCCGGGGCCCCCGTCTGGAGCCAGTTGTTGGGGGGAACAACCCCAGGGTTGTGGGGGGGAAAACTCTGACTGTTGTTTGTGCATATGCATCAAACAGGAGTTCGGAGTATTCAGCCTTCTTGGAGACCTTGACTGGAGTCCTGCATGGGGCTCCAGTGGGGGACTCCATTGTTCTGCTGGGGGACTTCAATGCGCACGTGGGCAATGATGGAGACACATGGAGAGGCGTGAGTGGGAGGAACGGCCTCCCTGATCTAAACCAGAGTGGTTGTTTGTTGCTGGACTTCTGTGCTAGTCATGGATTGTCTATAACAAACACCATGTTCAAACATAGGGATGCTCATAAGTGTACTTGGTACCAGAGCACCCTAGGCCAAAGGTCAATGATCGTTTTTATAATCGTTTCATCTGATCTAAGGCCGTGTGTTTTGGACACTCGGGTGAAGAGAGGGGCGGAGCTGTCAACTGATTGTTGACAGCTCCAGTTGACAGTTGGCTCAGGGGGTGGGGGAAGACTCTGGACAGACCTGGTAAGCCCAAACGGGTAGTGCAGGTAAATTGGGAACGTCTGGAGGAGGCCCCTGTCCGACAGACTTTCAACTCACACTTCCGGCGGAGCTTTTCGTGCATCCCTGTGGAGGCTGGGGGCATTGAACCCGAGTGGACAATGTTCAAAGTTTCCATTGCTGAAGCTACGGCGAGGAGCTGTGGTCTTAGGGTCTTAGGTGCCTCAAGGGGCGGTAACCCACGAACACCGTGGTGGACACCGGTGGTCAGGGAAGCCGTCCAACTGAAGAAGGAGTCTTTCCAGGATATGTTATCTCGGAGGACTCCGGAGGCAGTTGCAGGGTACCGAAGGGCCCGAAGGGCTGCAGCCTCTGCCGTGAAAGAGGCAAAGCAGCGGGTGTGGGAGAAGTTTGGAGAAGACATGGAGAAGGACTTTCGGTCGGCACCAAAGTGCTTCTGGAAAACTGTTCGCCACCTCAGGAGGGGGAAGCGGGGAACCATCCAAGCTGTGTACAGTAAGGATGGGACACTGTTGACCTCAACTGAGGAGGTAATAGGGCGGTGGAAGGAGCACTTTGAGGAACTCCTGAATCCGACTAATACGCCCTCTATGTTAGAGGCAGAGCTGGAGGATGACGGGGGATTGTCGTTGATTTCCCAAGCGGAAGTCACTGATGTAGTCAAACAACTCCACAGTGGCAAAGCCCCGGGGATTGATGAGATCCGTCCAGAAATGCTCAAGGCTCTGGGTGTGGAGGGGCTGTCCTGGTTGACACGACTCTTCAACATTGCGTGGAAGTCTGGAACAGTGCCAAAGGAGTGGCAGACTGGGGTGGTGGTTCCCCTTTAAAAAAAAAGGGGGGGACCAGAGGGTGTGTGCCAATTACAGGGGTATCACACGTCTCAGCCTCCCTGGTAAAGTCTACTCCAAGGTGCTGGAAAGGAGGGTTCGGCCGATAGTCGAACCTCGGGTTGAGGAGGAACAATGCGGATTCCGTCCTGGTCGTGGAACAAATGACCAGCTCTTCACTCTCGCAAGGATCCTGGAGGGAGCCTGGGAGTATGCCCAACCGGTCTACATGTGTTTTGTGGATTTGGAGAAGGCGTATGACCGGGTCCCCCGGGAGATACTGTGGGAGGTGCTGCGGGAGTATGGGGTGAGGGGGTCTCTACTCAGGGCCATCCAATCTCTGTACGACCAAAGCGAGAGCTGTGCCCGGGTTCTCGGCAGTAAGTCGGACTCGTTTCAGGTGAGGGTTGGCCTCCGCCAGGGCTGCGCTTTGTCACCAATCCTGTTTGTAATATTTATGGACAGGATATCGAGGCGTATCGAGGGGTGGGGAGGGGTTGCAGTTCGGTGGGCTGGGGATATCATCGCTGCTCTTTGCAGATGATGTGGTCCTGATGGCATCATCGGCCTGTGACCTTCAGCACTCACTGGGTCGGGTCGCAGCCGAATGTGAAGCGGTTGGGATGAGGATCAGCACCTCTAAATCAGAGGCCATGGTTCTCAGCAGGAAACCGATGGAATGCCTTCTCCAGGTAGGGAATGAGTCCTTACCCCAAGTGAAGGAGTTCAAGTACCTTGGAGTTTTGTTCACGAGTGAGGGGACAATGGAGCGGGAGATTGGTCGGAGAATCGGCGCAGCGGGTGCGGTATTACATTCAATTTATCGCACCGTTGTGACGAAAAGAGCGCTGAGCCAGAAGGCAAAGCTCTCGATCTACCGGTCAGTTGTCGTTCCTACCCTCACCTATGGTCATGAAGGCTGGGTCATGACCGAAAGAACGAGATCCAGGGTACAAGCGGCCAAAATGGGTTTCCTCAGGAGGGTGGCTGGCGTCTCCCTTAGAGATAGGGTGAGAAGCTCAGTCATCCGTGAGGAGCTCGGAGTAGAGCCGCTGCTCCTTTGCGTCAAAAGGAGCCAGTTGAGGTGGTTCGGGCATCTGGTAAGGATGCCCCCTGGGCGCCTCCCTAGGGAGGTGTTCCAGGAACGTCCAGCTGGGAGGAGGCCTCGGGGAAGACCCAGGACTAGGTGGAGGGATTATATCTCCAACCTGGCCTAGGAACGCCTCGGGATCCCCCAGTCGGAGCTGGTTAATGTTGCTTGGGAAATGGAAGTTTGGGGTCCCCTGCTGGAGCTGCTCCCCCCGCGACCCGACACCGGATAAGCGGACGAAGATGGATGGATGGATGAACATGATTCTGAACCAGAAACATCGTTATAGGAGTTTCTTCAAGGAAATTACTCTAAAGCTAATATAGCGATGGAAACAAGCTTTATACGCCGCAACAAGCTGTTTAGACCCATTGAACACATTACGCTGTTTGGAGCACCTTACACATGATACTGACATAGAAACTTCCTTTATAAGAGATTCTTGACGTAAATGACTTTAATACTATTTTAGTGATGGAAACAAGAATTACACGCCGCAAGAAGCTGTTTAGAGACCCTTAAACATGATTCTGAACCTGAAACATCTTTATTGGAGTTTCTTGAAGGAAATTCATGTAAAGCTATTTTAACAATGGAAACAACCTTTACACGCCACAAGAACCCGTTTGGAGCACCTTACACATGATTCTGACATAGAAACTTCCTTTATAAGAGATTCTTGAAGTAAATGACTTTAATACTATTTTAGTGATGGAAACAAGCATTACACGCCGCAAAAAGCTGTTTAGAGACCCTTGAACATGATTCTGAACCAGAAACATCGTTATAGGAGTTTCTTCAAGGAAATTACTCTAAAGCTAATTTAGCGATGGAAACAAGCTTTACATGCCGCAACAACATGTTGAGATCCCCTTGAACATGATTCTGACATAAAAACATCTTGATAATTACTTCTGGTAGGAAAAGAATGACAGGCTATTTCATATATGGAAAGAAGCTTTATTAGCCACAAGAATCTGTTTGGAGCACCTTACACATGATTCTGACATAGAAATTTCCTATATGAGAGGTTCTTGAAGTAAATGACTTTAATACTATTTTAGTGATGGAAACAAGCATTACACGCCGCAAGAAGCTGTTTAGAGACACTTGAACATGATTCTGAACCAGAAACATCTTTATTGGAGTTTCTTGAAGGAAATTAATGTAAAGCTATTTCAGCGATGGAAACAAGCGTTACACGCCGCAAGAAGCTGTTTAGAGCCCCTTGAACATAAGACGCTGTTTAGAGCACCTTACACATGATTCTAACATAGAAACGTCCTATATGAGAGATTCTTGAAGGAAATGACTGTAAAGCTATTTCAGCGATGGAAATGAGCGTTACACGCCGCAAGAACCCGATTGGAGCACCTTACACATGATTCTGACATAGAAAATTCCTATATGAGGTTCTTGAAGGAAATGACTGTAATGCTATTTCAGTAATAGAAACAAGCGTTACACGCCACAAGAAGCTCTTTAGAGACCCTTGAACGTGATTCAGACATAGAAACATCTTTATAGGAGTTTCTTGAAGGAAATTACTGTAAAGCTATTTCAGCGATGGAAACAAGCTTTACACGCTGTTTAGAGCCCCTTGAACACAAGACGCTGTTTGGAGCACCTTACACATGATTCTGACATAGAAACTTCCTTTATGAGAGATTCTTTAAGTAAATGACTTTAATACTATTTTAGTGATGGAAACAAGCATTACACGCCGGAAGAAGCTGTTTAGACACCCTTGAACATGATTCTGAACCAGAAACATCTTTATTGGAGTTTCTTGAAGGAAATTAATGTAAAGCTATTTTAACGTTAGAAACAAGCTTTACACGCCACAAGAAACCGTTTGGAGCACCTTACACATGATTCTGACATAGAAACTTCCTTTATGAGAGATTCTTGAAGTAAATGACTTTAATGCTATTTTAGTGATGGAAACAAGCATTACACGCCACAAGAAGCTGTTTAGAGACCATTGAACATGATTCTGAACCAGAAACATCTTTATTGGAGTTCTTGAAGGCAATTAATGTAAAGCTATTTTAACGATGGAAACAAGCTTTACACGCCACAAGAACCCGTTTGGAGCACCTTACACATGATTCTGACATAGAAAATTACTATATGAGAGATTCTTTAAGTAAATGACTGTAATGCTATTTCAGTGATAGAAACAAGCGTTACACGCCACAAGAAGCTCTTTAGAGACCCTTGAACATGATTCAGACATAGAAACATCTTTATAGGAGTTTCTTGGAGGAAATTACTGTAAAGCTATTTCAGCGATGGAAACAAGCTTTACACGCCGCAACAAGCTGTTTAGAGCCCCTTGAACATAATTCTGAACCAGAAACATCTTTATTGGAGTTTCTTGAAGGAAATTAATGTAAAGCTACTTTAACGTTAGAAACAAGCTTTACACGCCACAAGAACCCGTTGCAGCACCTTACACATGATTCTGACATAGAAACTTCCTTTATGAGAGATTCTTTAAGTAAAAAACTGTAATGCTATTTCAGTAATAGAAACAAGCGTTACACGCCACAAGAAGCTCTTTAGAGACCCTTGAACATGATTCAGACATAGAAACATCTTTATAGGAGTTTCTTAAAGGAAATTACTGTAAAGCTATTTCAGCGATGGAAACAAGCTTTACACGCTGTTTAGAGCCCCTTGAACACAAGACGCTGTTTGGAGCACCTTACACATGATTCTGACATAGAAACTTCCTTTATGAGAGATTCTTTAAGTAAATGACTTTAATACTATTTTAGTGATGGAAACAAGCATTACACGCCGGAAGAAGCTGTTTAGACACCCTTGAACATGATTCTGAACCAGAAACATCTTTATTGGAGTTTCTTGAAGGAAATTAATGTAAAGCTATTTTAACGTTAGAAACAAGCTTTACACGCCACAAGAAACCGTTTGGAGCACCTTACACATGATTCTGACATAGAAACTTCCTTTATGAGAGATTCTTGAAGTAAATGACTTTAATGCTATTTTAGTGATGGAAACAAGCATTACACGCCACAAGAAGCTGTTTAGAGACCATTGAACATGATTCTGAACCAGAAACATCTTTATTGGAGTTCTTGAAGGAAATTAATGTAAAGCTATTTTAACGATGGAAACAAGCTTTACACGCCACAAGAACCCGTTTGGAGCACCTTACACATGATTCTGACATAGAAAATTACTATATGAGAGATTCTTTAAGTAAATGACTGTAATGCTATTTCAGTGATAGAAACAAGCGTTACACGCCACAAGAAGCTCTTTAGAGACCCTTGAACATGATTCAGACATAGAAACATCTTTATAGGAGTTTCTTGGAGGAAATTACTGTAAAGCTATTTCAGCGATGGAAACAAGCTTTACACGCCGCAACAAGCTGTTTAGAGCCCCTTGAACATAATTCTGAACCAGAAACATCTTTATTGGAGTTTCTTGAAGGAAATTAATGTAAAGCTACTTTAACGTTAGAAACAAGCTTTACACGCCACAAGAACCCGTTGCAGCACCTTACACATGATTCTGACATAGAAACTTCCTTTATGAGAGATTCTTTAAGTAAAAAACTGTAATGCTATTTCAGTGATGGAAACAAGCATTACACGCCACAAGAGGCTGTTTAGAGACCCTTGAACATGATTCTAAACCAGAAACATCTTTATTGGAGTTTCTTGAAGGAAATTAATGTAAAGCTATTTTAACATTAGAAACAAACTTTACACACCACAAGAAGCTCTTTAGAGACCCTTGAACATGATTCAGACATAGAAACATCTTTATTGGAGTTTCTTGTAGGGAATTACTGTAAAGCTATTTCAGCGATGGAAACAAGCTTTACACGCCGCAACAAGCTGTTTAGAGCCCCTTGAACACAACACGCTGTTTGGAGCACATTACACATGATTCTGACATAGAAACTTCCTTTATGAGAGATACTTTAAGTAAAAAACTGTAATGCTATTTCAGTGATGGAAACAAGCATTACACGCCACAAGAAGCTCTTTAGAGACCCTTGAACATGATTCTGAACCAGAAACATCTTTATTGGAGTTTCTTGAAGGAAATCAATGTAAAGCTATTTTAACGTTATAAACAAGCTTTAAACGCCACAAGAACCCATTTGGAGCACCTTACACATGATTCTGACATAGAAAATTCCTATATGAGAGGTTCTTGAAGGAAATGACTGTAATGCTATTTCAGTGATAGAAACAAGCGTTACACGCCAGAAGAAGCTCTTTAGAGACCCTTGAACGTGATTCAGACATAGAAACATCTTTATAGGAGTTTCTTGAAGGAAATTACTGTAAAGCTATTTCAGCGATAGAAACAAGCTTTACACGCCGCAACAAGCTGTTTAGAGCCCCTTGAACACAAGACGCTGTTTGGAGCACCTTACACATGATTCTGACATAGAAACTTCCTTTATAAGAGATTCTTGAAGTAAATGACTTTAATACTATTTTAGTGATGGAAACAAGCATTACACGCCGCAAGAAGCTGTTTAGAGACCCTTGAACATGATTCTGAACCAGAAACATCTTTATTGAAGTTTCTTGAAGGAAATTAATGGAAAGCTATTTTAACGTTAGAAACAAGCTTTAAACGCCACAAGAACCCGTTGCAGCACCTTACACATGATTCTGACATAGAAAATTCCTATATGAGAGGTTCTTGAAGGAAATGACTGAAATGCTATTTCAGTGATAGAAACAAGCGTTACACGCCACAAGAAGCTCTTTAGAGACCCTTGAACATGATTCAGACATAGAAACATCTTTATAGGAGTTTCTTGAAGGAAATTACTGTAAAGCTATTTCAGCGATGGAAACAAGCTTTACACGCCGCAACAAGCTGTTTAGAGCCCCTTGAACACAAGACGCTGTTTGGAGCACCTTACACATGACTCTGACATAGAAACTTCCTTTATAAGAGATTCTTGAAGTAAATGACTTTAATACTATTTTAGTGATGGAAACAAGCATTACACGCCGCAAGAAGCTGTTTAGAGACCCTTGAACATGATTCTGAACCAGAAACATCTTTATTGGAGTTTCTTGAAGGAAATTAATGTAAAGCTATTTTAACGATGGAAACAAGCTTTACACGCCACAACAACCCGTTTGGAGCACCTTACACATGATTCTGACATAGAAAATTACTATATGAGAGATTCTTTAAGTACATGACTGTAATGCTATTTCAGTGATAGAAACAAGCGTTACACGCCACAAGAAGCTCTTTAGAGACCCTTGAACATGATTCAGACATAGAAACATCTTTATTGGAGTTTCTTGTAGGAAATCAATGTAAAGCTATTTTAGCGATGGAAACAAGTGTTACATGTCACAAGAAGCTGTTTGGAGCACCTTACACATGATTCTGACATAGAAAATTCCTATATGAGAGGTTCTTGAAGGAAATGACTGTAATGCTATTTCAGTGATAGAAACAAGCGTTACACGCCAGAAGAAGCTCTTTAGAGACCCTTGAACGTGATTCAGACATAGAAACATCTTTATAGGAGTTTCTTGAAGGAAATTACTGTAAAGCTATTTCAGCGATGGAAACAAGCTTTACACGCCGCAACAAGCTGTTTGGAGACCCTTGAACGTGATTCTGAACCAGAAACATCTTTATTGGAGTTTCTTGAAGGAAATTAATGTAAAGCTATTTTAACGATGGAAACAAGCTTTACACGCCACAAGAAGCTCTTTAGAGACCCTTGAACATGTTTCAGACATAGAAACATCTTTATTGGAGTTTCTTGTAGGGAATTACTGTAAAGCTATTTCAGCGATGGAAACAAGCTTTACACGCCGCAACAAGCTGTTTAGAGCCCCTTGAACACAAGACGCTGTTTGGAGCACATTACACATGATTCTGACATAGAAACTTCCTTTATGAGAGATACTTTAAGTAAAAAACTGTAATGCTATTTCAGTGATGGAAACAAGCATTACACGCCACAAGAAGCTCTTTAGAGACCCTTGAACATGATTCTGAACCAGAAACATCTTTATTGGAGTTTCTTGAAGAAATTAATGTAAAGCTATTTCAGCGATGGAAACAACCTTTACAAGCTGTTTAGAGCCCCTTGAACACAAGACGCTGTTTGGAGCACCTTACACGTGATTCTGACATAGAAACTTCCTTTATAAGAGATTCTTGAAGTAAATGACTTTAATACTATTTTAGTGATGGAAACAAGCATTACACGCCACAAGAAGCTGTTTAAAGATCGTTGAACATGATTCTGAACCAGAAACATCTTTATTGGAGTTTCTTCAAGGAAATTACTGTCAACCTATTTTAACGATGGAAATAAGATTTACACGCCACAAGAAACCGTTTGGAGCACCTTACACATGATTCTGACATAGAAACTTCCTTGATGAGAGATTCTTGAAGTAAATTACTTTAATGCTATTTTAGTGTAAAACCAAGCATTACACGCCGCAAGAAGCTGTTTAGAGACCATTGAACATGATTCTGAACCAGAAACATCTTTATTGGAGTTTCTTGAAGGAAATTAATGTAAAGCTATTTTAACGTTAGAAACAAGCTTTACACGCCACAATAACCCATTTGGAGCACCTTACACATGATTCTGACATAGAAAACTCCTATATGAGAGGTTCTTGAAGGAAATGACTGAAATGCTATTTCAGTGATAGAAACAAGCGTTACACGCCACAAGAAGCTCTTTAGAGACCCTTGAACATGATTCAGACATAGAAACATCTTTATAGGAGTTTCTTGAAGGAAATTACTGTAAAGCTATTTCAGCGATGGAAACAAGCTTTACACGCCGCAACAAGCTGTTTAGAGCCCCTTGAACACAAGACGCTGTTTGGAGCACCTTACACATGACTCTGACATAGAAACTTCCTTTATAAGAGATTCTTGAAGTAAATGACTTTAATACTATTTTAGTGATGGAAACAAGCATTACACGCCGCAAGAAGCTGTTTAGAGACCCTTGAACATGATTCTTAACCACAAACATCTTTATTGGAGTTTCTTGAAGGAAATTAATGTAAAGCTATTTTAACGATGGAAACAAGCTTTACACGCCACAAGAACCCGTTTGGAGCACCTTACACATGATTCTGACATAGAAAATTACTATATGAGAGATTCTTTAAGTACATGACTGTAATGCTATTTCAGTGATAGAAACAAGCGTTACACGCCACAAGAAGCTCTTTAGAGACCCTTGAACATGATTCAGACATAGAAACATCTTTATTGGAGTTTCTTGTAGGAAATCAATGTAAAGCTATTTTAGCGATGGAAACAAGTGTTACATGTCACAAGAAGCTGTTTGGAGCACCTTACACATGATTCTGACATAGAAAATTCCTATATGAGAGGTTCTTGAAGGAAATGACTGTAATACTATTTCAGTGATAGAAACAAGCGTTACACGCCAGAAGAAACTCTTTAGAGACCCTTGAACGTGATTCAGACATAGAAACATCTTTATAGGAGTTTCTTGAAGGAAATTACTGTAAAGCTATTTCAGCGATGGAAACAAGCTTTACACGCCGCAACAAGCTGTTTGGAGACCCTTGAACGTGATTCTGAACCAGAAACATCTTTATTGGAGTTTCTTGAAGGAAATTAATGTAAAGCTATTTTAACGATGGAAACAAGCTTTACACGCCACAAGAAGCTCTTTAGAGACCCTTGAACATGTTTCAGACATAGAAACATCTTTATTGGAGTTTCTTGTAGGGAATTACTGTAAAGCTATTTCAGCGATGGAAACAAGCTTTACACGCCGCAACAAGCTGTTTAGAGCCCCTTGAACACAAGACGCTGTTTGGAGCACATTACACATGATTCTGACATAGAAACTTCCTTTATGAGAGATACTTTAAGTAAAAAACTGTAATGCTATTTCAGTGATGGAAACAAGCATTACACGCCACAAGAAGCTCTTTAGAGACCCTTGAACATGATTCTGAACCAGAAACATCTTTATTGGAGTTTCTTGAAGGAAATTAATGTAAAGCTATTTCAGCGATGGAAACAAGCTTTACAAGCTGTTTAGAGCCCCTTGAACACAAGACGCTGTTTGGAGCACCTTACACGTGATTCTGACATAGAAACTTCCTTTATAAGAGATTCTTGAAGTAAATGACTTTAATACTATTTTAGTGATGGAAACAAGCATTACACGCCACAAGAAGCTGTTTAAAGATCGTTGAACATGATTCTGAACCAGAAACATCTTTATTGGAGTTTCTTCAAGGAAATTACTGTCAACCTATTTTAACGATGGAAATAAGATTTACACGCCACAAGAAACCGTTTGGAGCACCTTACACATGATTCTGACATAGAAACTTCCTTGATGAGAGATTCTTGAAGTAAATTACTTTAATGCTATTTTAGTGTAAAACCAAGCATTACACGCCGCAAGAAGCTGTTTAGAGACCATTGAACATGATTCTGAACCAGAAACATCTTTATTGGAGTTTCTTGAAGGAAATTAATGTAAAGCTATTTTAACGTTAGAAACAAGCTTTACACGCCACAATAACCCATTTGGAGCACCTTACACATGATTCTGACATAGAAAATTACTATATGAGAGATTCTTTAAGTAAATGACTGTAATGCTATTTCAGTGATAGAAACAAGCGTTACACGCCACAAGAAGCTGTTTAGAGACCCTTGAACATGATTCTGAACCAGAAACATCTTTATTGGAGTTTTTTGAAGGAAATTACTGTAAAGCTATTTCAGCGATGGAAACAAGCTTTACACGCCGCAACAAGCTGTTTAGAGCCCCTTGAACACAAGACGCTGTTTGGAACACCTTACACATGATTCTGACATAGAAACTTCCTTTATAAGAGATTCTTGAAGTAAATGACTTTAATACTATTTTAGTGATGGAAACAAGCATTTCACACCCAGAAGAAGCTGTTTAGAGACACTTGAACGTGATTCTGAACCAGAAACATCTTTATTGGAGTTTCTTGAAGGAAATTAATGTAAAGCTATTTTAACGATGGAAATGAGCTTTACACGCCACAAGAAACCGTTTGGAGCACCTTACACATGATTCTGACATAGAAACTTCCTTTATGAGAGATTCTTGAAGTAAATGACTTTAATGCTATTTTAGTGATGGAAACAAGCATTACACGCCGCAAGAAGATGTTTAGAGACCCTTGAACATGATTCTGAACTAGAAACATCTTTATTGGAGTTTCTTGAAGGAAATTAATGTAAAGCTATTTTAACGATAGACACAGGCTTTACACGCCACAAGAACACGTTTGGAGCACCTTACACATGATTCTGACATAGAAAATTCCAATATGTGAGGTTCTTGAAGGAAATTACTGTAATGCTATTTCAGTGATAGAAACAAGCGTTACACGCCACAAGAAGCTCTTTAGAGACCCTTGAACTTGATTCAGACATAAAAACATCTTTATTGGAGTCTTGAAGGAAATTACTGTAAAGCTATTTCAGCGATGGAAACAAGCTTTACACGCCGCAACAAGCTGTTTAGAGCCCCTTGAACACAAGACGCTGTTTGGAGCACCTTACACATGATTCTGACATAGAAACTTCCTTTATGAGAGATTCTTTAAGTAAATGACTTTAGTACTATTTTAGTGATGGAAACAAGCATTACACGCCGCAAGAAGCTGTTTAGAGACCCTTGAACATGATTCTGAACCAGAAACATCTTTATTGGAGTTTCTTGAAGGAAATTAATGTAAAGCTATTTTAACGATGGAAACAAGCTTTACACGCCACAAGAAACCGTTTGGAGCACCTTACACATGATCCTGACATAGAAACTTCCTTTATGAGAGATTCTTTAAGTAAAAAACTGTAATGCTATTTCAGTGATGGAAACAAGCATTACACGCCACAAGAAGCTGTTTAAAGACCATTGAACATGATTCTGAACCAGAAACATCTTTATTGGAGTTTCTTCAAGGAAATTACTGTCAACCTATTTTAACGATGGAAATAAGCTTTACACGCCACAAGAAACCGTTTGGAGCACCTTACACATGATTCTGACATAGAAACTTCCTTGATGAGAGATTCTTGAAGTAAATTACTTTAATGCTATTTTAGTGTAAAACCAAGCATTACACGCCACAAGATGCTGTTTAGAGACCATTGAACATGATTCTGAACCAGAAACATCTTTATTGGAGTTTCTTGAAGGAAATTAATGTAAAGCTATTTTAACGTTAGAAACAAGCTTTACACGCCACAATAACCCATTTGGAGCACCTTACACATGATTCTGACATAGAAAATTACTATATGAGAGATTCTTTAAGTAAATGACTGTAATGCTATTTCAGTTATAGAAACAAGCGTTACACGCCACAAGAAGCTGTTTAGAGACCCTTGAACATGATTCTGAACCAGAAACATCTTTATTGGAGTTTCTTGAAGGAAATTACTGTAAAGCTATTTCAGCGATGGAAACAAGCTTTACACGCCGCAACAAGCTCTTTAGAGCCCCTTGAACACAAGACGCTGTTTGGAACACCTTACACATGATTCTGACATAGAAACTTCCTTTATAAGAGATTCTTGAAGTAAATGACTTTAATACTATTTTAGTGATGGAAACAAGCATTTCACACCGCAAGAAGCTGTTTAGAGACACTTGAACGTGATTCTGAACCAGAGACATCTTTATTGGAGTTTCTTGAAGGAAATTAATGTAAAGCTATTTTAACGATGGAAGTGAGCTTTACACGCCACAAGAAACCGTTTGGAGCACCTTACACATGATTCTGACATAGAAACTTCCTTTATGAGAGATTCTTGAAGTAAATGACTTTAATGCTATTTTAGTGATGGAAACAAGCATTACACGCCGCAAGAAGATGTTTAGAGACCCTTGAACATGATTCTGAACTAGAAACATCTTTATTGGAGTTTCTTGAAGGAAATTAATGTAAAGCTATTTTAACGATAGACACAGGCTTTACACGCCACAAGAACACGTTTGGAGCACCTTACACATAATTCTGACATAGAAAATTCCAATATGTGAGGTTCTTGAAGGAAATGACTGTAATGCTATTTCAGTGATAGAAACAAGCGTTACACGCCACAAGAAGCTCTTTAGAGACCCTTGAACTTGATTCAGACATAAAAACATCTTTATTGGAGTCTTGAAGGAAATTACTGTAAAGCTATTTCAGCGATGGAAACAAGCTTTACACGCCGCAACAAGCTGTTTATAGCCCCTTGAACACAAGACGCTGTTTGGAGCACCTTACACATGATTCTGACATAGAAACTTCCTTTATGAGAGATTCTTTAAGTAAATGACTTTAATACTATTTTAGTGATGGAAACAAGCATTACACGCCACAAGAAGCCGTTGCAGCACCTTACACATGATTCTGACATAGAAACTTCCTTTATGAGAGATTCTTTAAGTAAAAAACTGTAATGCTATTTCAGTGATGGAAACAAGCATTACACGCCACAAGAAGCTGTTTAGAGACCCTTGAACATGATTCTGAACCAGAAACATCTTTATTGGAGTTTCTTGAAGGAAATTAATGTAAAGCTATTTTAACGATAGAAACAAGCTTTACACGCCACAAGGACCCGTTTGGAGCACCTTACACATGATTCTGACATAGAAACTTCCTTTATGAGATATTCTTTAAGTAAAAAACTGTAATGCTATTTCAGTGATGGAAACAAGCCTTACACGCCACAAGAAGCTATTTAGAGACCCTTGAACATGATTCTGAACCAGAAACATCTTTATTGGAGTTTCTTGAAGGAAATTAATGTAAAGCTATTTTAACGTTAGAAACAAGCTTTACACGCCACAAGAACCCGTTTGGAGCACCTTACACATGATTCTGACATAGAAAATTCCTATATTAGAGGTTCTTGAAGGAAATGACTGTAATGCTATTTCAGTGATAGAAACAAGCGTTACACGCCACAAGAAGCTCTTTAGAGACCCTTGAACATGATTCAGACATAGAAACATCTTTATAGGAGTTTCTTGAAGGAAAGTACTGTAAAGCTATTTCAGAGATGGAAATAAGCTTTACACGCCGCAACAAGCTGTTTAGAGCCCCTTGAACACAAGACGCTGTTTGGAGCACCTTACACATGATTCTGACATAGAAACTTCCTTTATAAGAGATTCTTGAAGTAAATGACTTTAATACTATTTTAGTGATGGAAACAAGCATAACACGCCACAAGAAGCTGTTTAGAGACCATTGAACATGATTCTGAACCAGAAACATCTTTATTGGAGTTTCTTGAAGGAAATTAATGTAAAGCTATTTTAACGATAGAAACTGGCTTTACACGCCACAAGAACCCGTTTGGAGCACCTTACACATGATTCTGACATAGAAACTTCCTATATGAGAGGTTCTTGAAGGAAATGACTGTAATGCTATTTCAGTGATAGAAACAAGCGTTACACGCCACAAGAAGCTCTTTAGAGACCCTTGAACATGATTCAGACATAGAAACATCTTTATTGGAGTTTCTTGTAGGAAATCAATGTAAAGCTATTTTAGCGATGGAAACAAGCGTTCCATGCCACAAGAAGCTTTTTGGAGCACCTTACACATGATTCTGACATAGAAAATTCCTATATGAGAGGTTCTTGAAGGAAATGACTCCTCAACCTGTGACAGGCAACAGCGGCGCATTGTTCTTTCTGACCATCAGCATAGCTAAAGTCTGCCTAACAGCTGATGAAGAGGGCGTGTGCCAAAAGACTGCGACCAGTCTGTGCACCAACCAGGGGACGCTAAGTCTAAACCACGGTACTCCTCCAACTTTTAATAAACAAATCAAAATGCTCTTAGAGACTGATATATGAATTCATGTATAAGCCAGAAAAATTCAGTCTGATGAGAGAAGCCTGTGTGCCTGCTCAACTCGGACCCGTGTACACGTTTATGCTCTTATGATTTGGCTTAAATAAATACTTGTTAAACTTTTAAATCCTCTCCTTGCCTACTTAGTGGATTTTGAAACACGACAAAGTGGTGACCCCGGACGTGATCCACTAAGTGGCGCCAGAGGACTTTCCCCTGAATTGAGCAGACAGGACGGACTCCAGTTTTTCCTTCACTCAAAACAGCGCGCTGTCAAAAATAAGGTAAGCAGAGACCTGTTAATATCTAACTTCTGCACATTGAGCATAACCAAATTTTTGAGTGAAGAAGAACAAGAGTGCCGTTGGTAAATTCAATGAAATCTTAAGAGTATAAAAGAAAACTAAACAGTAAAACGAAATTGCAAAATAAGAACTGCTAACAGAGTGAAAATTAGCCTGTAAAAAGCTTTTGGTCCACTGGGATCGGAGAGTTGGGCGAAAAGAAAAAAAAAAAATTAAATCTAAATTAGACCTGTAAAAAGCTCTTGGTTCATTGAAATCGGAGAGTTGGGCAAAACTAAAATCAAAGAGGTAAACCTTCGAAGGTTCAATGGTCTGACGAGACCTATAAATTGGCTATAAGAGACTCGTAAAAAGCTTTTGATCTACAACTGGTCGGAAAGTTGAGTACATTGGGTGGAATAAAACCGTAAAAAGCTCTTGGTTAGAAAAATCGGAGAGTTGGTTTAATTTGACTTAATTAGAGGAATCGCAGTCGGTTGGTTGGTAGATACTGTAAAAAGCCAATGGTTGGTTATTCAATCGGTTGGTTGGTAGATACTGTAAAAAGCCAATGATTGTGAATTCACCGTAAAAAGCTCTTGGTTAGAAAAATCGGAGAGTTGGTTTAATTTGACTTAATTAGAGGAATCTCAGTCGGTTGGTTGTTAGATACTGTAAAAAGCCAATGGTTGGTTATTCAATCGGTTGGTTGGTAGATACTGTAAAAAGCCAATGATTGTGAATTCAATGCAATGACAGAAAACGTTTTACATTTCGATACGGTGGCAGATTTTGAAGTATATTGTGAAGAGAATAAAATTACTAGAGCACTGTTTGATTTTGAGGTATACTGTGAAGAGGATAAAATTAATAAGGCACAGCTTGAAGTAGAAACAATTACTAGTGAAGGTTCATTGTGTGTAGTGTCCGAACGGACAGGAGAGAATCCTTTAGGAAAAGAGTGAAACAGTAACAGGTAGTGGTGACGAAGTGAGTTTAGAGCTAGACTCAGATTTTGAGAGCAACATACAGCAGGACAAGAGACAGACTGACGTTACAGAGTCAAATTGACACTTTGAAAAGCAGAGACAATTGTTCGTTGAAAATATATACGGTTTCTTATATATAGTGTGTTTTGGATGCTGTTGGGAACTGTATCATTGCATAAAGAAGTGAAAGATTGTGCATACAGTGCTGAAATGGAAGAAC
This sequence comes from Perca flavescens, assembly GCF_004354835.1. NCBI lineage: Eukaryota > Metazoa > Chordata > Actinopteri > Perciformes > Percidae > Perca > Perca flavescens. The sequence goes on from NC_041345.1 coordinate 30,352,860, forward strand.
TGAAAGCTTTTCTGTTGGTGAAACTGGGGAAGAAAGCACCGGGGGGGCAGCAGAAACAATGGGTTGAGACAGGGAAAAAGATACTCTGTAAGTGGGAAAAGGAAGGACTGTTGGCAGACATAGGGAGAGATGAGAGTGTATTGAGAACTTTGAATATCAGAGCAGAGAGTCAGGCACGAGTGGCAGACACAGAATGGAAAGAAAAAGGGAGTAGTAGGTGGGGGCCTGCATGGGGGCGTAAACAAAAGAAAGCCGTGGAGAAAGATGTCACAAGGGGGCTGACTGAACTGCTGGGTAAACTGAAAAGGAAAAATGAGAAGTTGGCAACATCTGGTGGCACAATTGAAGTAGTACCAGAAAAGACTAATAATAACCCAACCACAGCCACTGCCAGCATGTACCCTTCCCTGCCACAACCAACAGCACCTCCATCCTACGAGGCCATAACAGTGGTTCAAGCTCCTGTGGTGCCAGTAAAGAGAGGTGTACTGGAAGTGAATGGAGGAGTTCTGGATGTGGACATCCCCCAACACAACGACCTGGCAAATCTGGTGAAATGCACAGCCAACCTGACTGACACAGTTGACAAACTAGAAAATCAAATGCAAAACACCAGAGCAGAAATAAGCCAGCTCAAGGGGGAATCCATGGTTGGGACACAGTCACCATCAGGCCAAGGACCCCCAGGACCATCCACTGCATCACTCCAACTGCCACCATCACAATCAATGCCTCAACTCCTGCCCCAACCTCGGTCCCAGAGCACTCCTAGAGGGGGTCTGCAAGTGAGACCACCTCCTTTTGATCCATTTGTAAATGAGTATGCCCCCTCAGATAAAGTCTGGGTGGTGATGAAGCCAAACGCCTGCTCAAGAGCCTCCACATCTCCAGACATGACCATGATGGAGACAATTTCGGGAACTATAGAGGAGTTGTCTGGGATGGGCTTCGTGATAAATATCCCACCAAGGCCAACCCAGAAGCCATGACAGGCCTAACCCTGAAACCAGGCGAAAACCCCATTGATTATCTTAACAGGGCTAAATCTCTATGGAGGTCAGCTTGGGGAGAGAAGTATGACCGCTCCAAGGCCTCCATCCTGCTGTGGAGGGAGAGATGCATAGCTGGCCTGCCCGAGCCAGTACAAAAACAACTGAAACTCACCGTTGGCCTAGCTCACCTGCCAGAAGAACAATGGTTGGCGCACATCTCCCATCACACCGACCTACATCGCGAACAAACAGCCAAAGATGATGAAGAGATGCAGCAATTGACCAAAAGAGCTCTGAAGCTACAGGTCTCGAAAGCCACTGAAGAAGTTAATACCAAGAAAAAGGCTGTTAAACAAATGGCAGTACAAGACCCTGCACCTGCAAACCAGATGGGAGTCCTCTCAGACCTGTTGATCGAAGTACATGATGCAGTTAGCCAAGCAGTAGGAGACGCCATGACTCGATCCTTTGAGTGGAATGCCGGAGAAGTTGAGGACCCCTCCACTGCCTCAGTGTACATTCCTAATCCACGGGGGAGGGCCTCTTCCAGAGGAGGTCCCCCCAGGAGGGACTCCTGCTACATTTGTGGCAAACCAGGACACTGGGCTTCTCAATGTCGTTCACCTCCCAATGGATCCAGGGGAAGAGGCTATTCAAGAGCAGGAAAAGGAAGAAGAGGACAGTTTGCTCCCAGAGGCGGGTACAGACCACCCACACAGCAACAAACTCCACAGGTGCCTAACCAAAGCCACCTGCCCACTCAGGCTTGGATGGGAGAACAATACTGAGGGGGCCCAGTGAGTTCAGCCAACCAATTGGACACATATTCACCCCTGAAAGAGCCACTCGTTGAATGCACCATAAATGGAAGGAAACACTTAATGTTGGCTGACTCTGGGGCTACATATTCCTGTATCACAACTCAGCTTCCCTTATCATATGACAGCACTGTGGTGGTTGGAGTCTCGGGAATGCCACAGAAACAATTCTATACCACGCCTGTCCCTGTCACTTGGAGAACTAATTGCACCACCCATCAGTTCTTGTATGCACCAGAATGTCCAGTCGATTTACTTGGAAGAGATCTCCTCTGCAAGCTGGGCATCACCATCTACTGCAATGAAGAGGGTGTGCATGTCGCCTCCACACCTCCCCCTCTCACTCCAGCCTGCAGAATTCTCCATATGGCCCCAGCCCCATTGCCACCGGAGGAACCTATCACCACAGTCTATTGGCTCAGACTAGATGGCACTCTCCCACAAACACCTGCTATACAGTACCAGTATATGCAGTGGAGAAAATGGATCTCCACACTACATCCATACAAAGCACCATTGGATGACCTCCATTGCACTCTCAACTACACCATCACTCCAGATGATTGCTACGATTACGATTGGGAGGCAAACATGACACTCCTCACTCCCACCATCTCCACCACTTCCATGTTCATTGGCAAAGAAGGAGTTGCAGCTGCAGTTGACCTTACTGAACACATCCAACCGTGGTATCAACTAGGTACTGACTCAGCCCCACATATCACCCTAGCCATAGGATACGCCTATGAAGCCAGATCATTGGGACCAATGGTCAAAAGAGCCCTGACATTAACGTGGGAGGAAACCTCGTTGCCACGGATATGGAAGGCTAAAGAAGAAGATACGTGGTGTATTTCCACCCCTACCACAGAAACAACTCATCCTGAAAGGAAAGAACTAGCAAGACACCATGGCCGCAAGATGACAGATCATCCTGACACAAACAGACTACTGGCCACTGTTCCTGTTGCCCTATGGACAACTGGTCCGCATGATGTGGGGCTGGTAGATACCTCGCCCATTCCTATCACATTGAAAGAACCCAGTGAGGTCATCTGGAAACCACAATACAGACTCTCCCAAGACCAAACTGAGGGCATCTCTCCTACTATCGCTGGGCTCTTGGACTCTGGAGTTCTAGTCCCCATCTGGAGTGACTGGAACACACCTCTGTTTCCTGTGACAAAAGGACCTGGAAAAGGATGGAGAATGGTGCAGGACATCAGACCCATCAACCAAGCCATGGTGCCAGATGTTCAGCCTGTTCCAGACCCATACATGGCTCTACAGAACAAACATCATTCTCACAGTTTTTTCACTGTCATTGACCTGGCCAATGCCTTCTTTTGCATCCCACTCCACCATGACTCTCAACACATATTTTCTTTCACCTTCTGTGGCACCCAGTACACCTACACCAGAATGCCCCAAGGCTACAGAGACTCTCCTGGCATTTTCAATGACGTACTCAGAGAACACCTAACCCAAATCTCTCTGCCAGAAGACGTCATCCTGCTCCAATATGTGGATGACATTCTCCTTGGTGCACCCTCCACTGAGCTCTGCCTGCAAGCTACAGGAACCATCCTGTCATTTCTTGCATCCAAAGGTTATAAGGTCAAGAAGGAAAAAGTCCAGTGTTGCAGGAGGAAGGTTGCCTTCCTGGGAAGAGAAGTCTCTGCCATAGGTCAGACCCTATCCAGCCAACATCGAGAATCCATTCTCCAGCATCCTCGCCCAGAAACAGTACAGGACATGTTGTCTTTCCTGGGTTTGACGGGGTACAGCAGAAACTATATCCCTGATTACACCCTCCTCATCCAACCACTCAGAGACCTAGTGGCTGAAGCTGGAAACAGAAACCTAAATGCTCTCCTCCAATGGTCTCCTGAAGCTGAGACTGCCTTCTCCCTCACTAAGGAAGCACTCTCCCAGGCCACCATATTGGCTGCACCTGACTACACCATTCCATTTCATCTTGACATGTTCATGCCGCTCTTTTCCAGAAAAAAGGGGGAGACAGGTTAGTGCTAACCTACCACAGCTCGAAATTGGACACTATTGAACAAGGACAAATATCCTGTGCTCAACATCTGGCTGCACTATCGAAAGCTGTCCAAAAAACTACCCACCTGGTCATGCATCACCCATTGCAGATCCACACGGACCACGGAGTGACCGCATTCCTGCAGAGCAATGCATTCACGTTCAGTACTGAACGAAAACTGAAAATACAGAAGGAGCTGAGACAACCCCACATCACTTTTCTAACCTCAGCCATCAATTTGGCTGACAAAATGGGACACGGAAAACCTCACAGCTGTGAAGAAGTGGCAGCACAAAAACTGAAACTCAGGCCAGACCTAAAAAACGAACCTCTGCCAGATGCATAACATTGGCTGTATACAGATGGATGCTGCTACAAAGGAGAAAATGGAAATGTGGCTGCTTATGCGATGATGGAACAACACGCAGACGGTACACACACCGTGGACTCAGGAATAATACCACAACCTGCATCAGCACAAATGGCTGAAATATTGGCACTCACATATGATGACCAAGACCATAGATGCATATAGATGGACCACAATGGCAGAAGAGGAATTTCCTGACCACCAGCAAGACTCCTGTCAAGCACAAGGATCAACTGGTAACCCTACTGGAAGCAGTAAAAGCGCCAGCAGCAGTGGCAATAATGAAGTGCAAAGGACATGACAAAGCAGACACAAGGGTGGCAAAAGGAAATGAAGCAGCAGACCAAAGAGCCAAAGAAGTTGGAGGGTACACTCCCAGACAAATGACACTGCAACCAGAGGGAGGACCAACAGAACTAACCACAGAAAACATAAAAGACATCCAAGAAGAGGCCGGACCATATGAACATTCAGAATGGCAGAGAAAAGGAGCATGCAAGGATAAAGACGGCATTTGGAGGTCACACACTGGACACATAGTGGCTCCAGCAAAGCTATGTCGACTACTGTTCCCAACCATGCACGGCCCCACCCATGAGGGAACCAGAAGAACCCTTACAAACATGAAAGAACTATGGTGGCACCCATGGATGTCAGACATCATCACCAACTTTGTGGAAGAATGTGACACATGCAACAAACACAATAACAAGAAACCATTCAAGGCCCCAGCAGGAAAATTCCCTGTGCCTACAGCCCCCTTTCAAGACATCACCATAGATGTCACAGATATGGGGCCAGAGAACAGAGTAGGGGGAAAAAGGTATCTCCTTGTAATGGTAGACAGATTCACAAAATGGGTTGAAGCGATACCAAGTAAAGATGAAACAGCACAGACAGTTGTAAAATGGCTGAAAAATGAACTAGGACCCAGATATGGCATACCACGCACAATAAGATCAGACAATGGATCTCATTTTGCTAACAAACATCTACAGAAAGTAGAAGAGGCATTAGGGATCATACACAGATATGGGTCAGTTTATCATCCACAATCACAGGGATTAGTGGAGAGGGCCAACCAGACATTGAAAAGAAAAATCGCTAAAGCTTGTGAAGGTACAAAACTAACATGGGTAGAAGCACTGCCGTTAGCTGTTATGTCCATGCGCAGTTCCCCAGGATCTGACACGCACTTATCTCCTCATGAGTTACTGACTGGAAGAAAAATGCCAGGCCCACCCAGGGATGGAGGTCATATGCCATCCCTGGATGTGTGTAAACAAGAATATGATGACTACATGAAGGCATTGACCAGTCTTACTTCAGTTTTATCTGAACAGGTCGCCAGAGCACAGACCCCGGGAGAAGAGGAGCCCCGGAGCAGTGTCAAGGTAGGTGACTGGGTGCGAGTGAAAGTCCACAAGAGAAAGTGGACCGAGCCCAGGTGGCTTGGACCGTACGAAGTGAGGGAGGTTACCTCACACTCTGTCCAAGTAAAAGGCAAGGCAGGAGCTGCTTGGCACCACCTGACACATTGTGCCCCAGCACCTACACCTTCCCGTGATTTGAGGGAAGTTAGAGCTGATTTGATCAACAATGCCGCTCCCGTTCAAACTTAGGCAATCAGGCCAAGGGAGCGAACCCAGACAAAAATACTACTATGGATGCACATGGAAGGTCTGGGTAGGTATGCTAATATCTACAGCCATACTCGTTATGTTGTTATTTTGGTTCATAGATACCAAATATGACAGAGGAAGAAGGGAGGTTCAGGTGACTAGAACAAAGGGACAGATCACATTGTCATTTATTAGGGGACACACAAGCACAGCCCTATTAGACCTATGCGACATAGTGCCATGCACCACCAAAGACAGAAGAGAGGAAGTCATATACATATGCGTCACGACCAACTCAGACAAGTGGTGTAGCAGTTGGAAGTGTGCCATAGCTAACACAGGCTCAGATTGGGGAAATGTGGGATGTGAACCATATGATACAACGCACCTTACGATAACACATAGGGACCTGAAATCCAGACTGAGTGTAGGTAGAAAGCAGGAAGGACGATGCCAGGAACAGAAATGTAATCCTATATATGTGACGTTGAAGGATCCAAAACCAGAGGATGCAGGGACTTATGTTATGGGATTGTATGCTGAAGGGAAAGATCCATTAGGACAGTTCATCATTCCAGTCACAGACCCATGGAGTAATAGTGCACCGTCCACATCCATTACTGCCCAGATTGACGCAATGAACACAGGTATGGGTGTCCTGAAAGACTCTAAAGGGCCATTAGTAAAATATTTGAACCTAGAGGACTTTACCATTGAGGAAAGGTTGGAGATGGAAACTGGTTTCACACCCTCAGGGTAACATGTGGCTCAAAATGATGAAATATACTGCTAGAACGCATAAAATGTCTGACTGTGTTATCTGTGCTAAAGCAAGACCTCATTTGGGGACAGTACCATTCCCACTCTCACCTGTGGACGACCTTATTGGTTATAATTGTATGTTAAGTCTTTACAGTAATGTGACCATGGAAAGTGATGTCTGCAGGACCCTGTCTCTCCTGTATCCCAGAGTGCGTGCAATACAACCGCCTCCAGGAGTGGTCGCCTACCCTGGTAACTATACTTGCATCACACAACCCAACAGCTCTACCATGAATGTGGGACACCTACCTAAGAAGTTTTGTATGTACACCTACAACACATCTTCGTTCGTTCCCAATGTCACACAGTCGATGTTTAACAATCAGAGTAAGGGACTCGCTGATGTCTGGTGGATGTGTGGGACACAGCCCCGCCTTAGACCATCCTTACCTGTTAAATGGGGGGGAACCTGCGCCTTAGTGTCCCTATTACTGCCGATTACCATGCTTCCTATTAGCGCAGGGAAGCTAGAGGAGACAGTACAGTCTACCTACCACAAACATTCCTTGAAGAGGGCTAAAAGAGACACTGACTTGGGTTTTGGTACATGGGGAGATCCAAGCACCCCGTTCGGGTCTATAGATAGTAGGGTGTATATAGATGCAATTGGAATACCAAGGGGTGTACCAGAGGAGTTCAAAGCTCAGAATCAGATAGCAAAGGGTTTTGAGTCTATACTGCCCTGGATAACTACAAACAAGAATGTGGACTGGATAAATTATATATACTACAACCAGCAGAGGTTTTTGAACCGGACTAGGGATGGCCTGAGGGGTGTGTCCGAACAATTAGCCGCCTCCTCACTCATGGCATTTCAGAACCGTATGGCACTGGACATGTTGTTGGCAGAAAAAGGGGGTGTGTGCCACATGTTTGGAGATGCTTGTTGTACATTTATTCCCAATAATACTGCCCCGGATGGTAGCATCACTAGAGCCTTGGAGGGGTTGACCTCTCTAGCCAATGAATTAGCAGAGAACTCGGGTGTGGCTGAAAACCTCATCACCAGTTGGCTGGAGGACGTTTTTGGCAAATACAAAGCAATTGTGCTCTCCATGCTTATGTCCGTGGCAGTGTTTGTGGGCATATTGGTGTGTTGTGGATGCTGTTGCATCCCTTGTTGTCGCACTCTGGTGAACAGATGGATTGATGTGGCTCTGACCAAAAAAGATCCCCAGAAAGATGCTCCTCCAGCCTATTCCATGCCCCTGTTGGGGATGGAGGATGGTGATGAGACTGATTTGGACAATGAAGGAAGTGAATCACCAATGTAATGCTATGCTATATTAATCTTGCTTCTTCTTCCCCTAGTGCGGACAATTATTTACCAGTTTGAGGGCCATATAATCCTAAACTTAGTAGTATTCACACCTGAGGTGTAAAAAGGGGGATCTGTAAGAAATAAAAATAATCAGTCAACATGGCTATGCTTTATGAGGATACAAATCATAGTTGAATTATAGTTGTGTGTTTAGTGGAAGAGCACTGTGACAGCTTAGTCATGCAAAATGAGAAAAGGATATGTTGTACTGTTGTACAGCAGCACTGTATGACGGTGGTCAGAAAGCAACGAGAGTGCAGCAACAAAGTTAATATCAGTTTGATATCAGTTTGACCATGAGAATAAGTTACTCCTCAACCTGTGACAGGCAACAGCGGCGCATTGTTCTTTCTGACCATCAGCATAGCTAAAGTCTGCCTAACAGCTGATGAAGAGGGCGTGTGCCAAAAGACTGGGACCAGTCTGTGCACCAACCAGGGGACGCTAAGTCTAAACCACGGTACTCCTCCAACTTTTAATAAACAAATCAAAATGCTCTTAGAGACTGATATATGAATTCATGTATAAGCCAGAAAAATTCAGTCTGATGAGAGAAGCCTGTGTGCCTGCTCAACTCGGACCCGTGTACACGTTTATGCTCTTATGATTTTGCTTAAATAAATACTTGTTAAACTTTTAAATCCTATTTTAACATTAGAAGCAAGCTTTATACGCCACAAGAACACGTTTGGAGCACCTTACACATGATTCTGACATAGAAAATTCCTATATGAGAGGTTTTTGAAGGAAATGACTGTAATGCTATTTCAGTGATAGAAACAAGCGTTACACGCCACAAGAAGCTCTTTAGAGACCCTTGAACACGATTCAGACATAGAAACATCTTTATTGGAGTTTCTTGAAGGAAATTAATGTAAAGCTATTTTAACGTTAGAAACAAGCTTTACACGCCACAAGAAACCGTTTGGAGCACCTTACACATGATTCTGACATAGAAAATTACTATATGAGAGATTCTTTAAGTAAATGACTGTAATGCTATTTTAGTGATAGAAACAAGCGTTACACGCCACAAGAAGCTCTTTAGAGACCCTTGAACATGATTCAGACATAGAAACATCTTTATAGGAGTTTCTTGAAGGAAATTACTGTAAAGCTATTTCAGCGATGGAAACAAGCTTTACACGCCGCAACAAGCTGTTTAGAGCCCCTTGAACACAAGACGCTGTTTGTAGCACCTTACACATGATTCTGACATAGAAACTTCCTTTATAAGAGATTCTTGAAGTAAATGACTTTATTACTATTTTAGTGATGGAAACAAGCATTACACGCCGCAAGAAGCTGTTTAGAGACCCTTGAACATGATTCTGAACCAGAAACATCTTTATTGGAGTTTCTTGAAGGAAATTAATGTAAAGCTATTTTAACGATAGAAACAAGCTTTACACGCCACAAGAACCCGTTTGGAGCACCTTACACATGATTCTGACATAGAACTTCCTTTATGAGAGATTCTTTAAGTAAAAAACTGTAATGCTATTTCAGTGATGGAAACAAGCATTACACGCCACAAGAAGCTGTTTAGAGACCCTTGAACATGATTCAGACATAGAAACATCTTTATAGGAGTTTCTTGAAGGAAATTACTGTAAAGCTATTTCAGCGATGGAAACAAGCTTTACACGCCGCAACAAGCTGTTTAGAGCCCCTTGAACACAAGATGCTGTTTGGAGCACCTTACATAGAAATTTCCTTTATGAGAGATTCTTTAAGTAAAAAACTGTAATGCTATTTCAGTGATGGAAAAAAGCATTACACGCCACAAGAAGCTGTTTAGAGACCCTTGAACATGATTCTGAACCAGAAACATCTTTATTGGAGTTTCTTGAAGGAAATTAATGTAAAGCTATTTTAACGATAGAAAAAAGCTTTACACACCACAAGAACCCGTTTGGAGCACCTTGCACATGATTCTGACATAGAAACTTCCTTTATGAGAGATTCTTTAAGTAAATTACTTTAAAACTATTTTAGTGATGGAAACAAGCGTTACACGCCACAAGAAGCTGTTTGGAGACCCTTGAACATGATTCTGAACCAGAAACATCTTTATTGGAGTTTCTTGAAGGAAATTAATGTAAAGCTATTTTAACGATAGAAACAAGCTTTACACACCACAAGAACCCGTTTGGAGCACCTTGCACATGATTCTGACATAGAAACTTCCTTTATGAGAGATTCTTTAACTTCAATGATGGAAACAAGCTTTATACGCCACAAGAACACGTTTGCAGCATCTTACATATGATTCTGACATAGAAACTTCCTTTATAGAGTTTCTTTATAGAAAACTGTAATGCTATTTTTGATGGAAACAAGCATTACACGCCGCAAGAAGCTGTTTAGAGACCCTTGAACATGATTCTGAACCAGAAACATCTTTATTGGAGTTTCTTGAAGGAAATTAATGTAAAGATATTTTAACGATGGAAACAAGCTTTACACGCTCACAAGAAACATGTTTGGAGCACCTTACACATGATTCTGACATAGAAAATTCCTTATATGAGAGATTCTTTAAGTAAATGACTGTAATGCTATTTCAGTGATGGAAACAAGCATTACACGCCACAAGAAGCTGTTTAGAGACCCTTGAACATGATTCTGACATAGAAACATCTTTATAGGAGTTTCTTGAAGGAAATTACTGTAAAGCTATTTCAGCGATGGAATTTTAACAAGCTGAAACAGAGCCCCTTGAACACAAGAACGCTGTTTGGAGCACCTTACACATGATTCTGACATAGAAACTTCCTTTATAAAGAGTTTCTTGAAGGAAATAATGTAATGCTATTTTAGTGATGGAAACAAGCTTTACACACCACAAGAAGCTGTTTAGAGACCCTTGAACATGATTCTGACATAGAAACATCCTTTATTGGAGTTTCTTCAAGGAAATTACTGTAAAACTATTTTAGTGATGGAAACAAGCTTTACACGCCACAAGAAGCTGTTTGGAGACCCTTGAACATGATTCTGAACCAGAAACATCTTTATTGGAGTTTCTTGAAGTAAATTATTTTTTAATGCTATTTTAGTAAATACTTTAAAACTATTTTAGTGATGGAAACAAGCTTTACACACCACAAGAAGCTGTTTAGAGACCTTGAACATGATTCAGACATAGAAACATCTTTATTGGAGTTTCTTGAAGGAAATTAATGTAAAGCTATTTTAACGATGGAAACAAGCTTTACACGCCACAAGAACCTGTTTGGAGCACCTTACACATGATTCTGACATAGAAACTTCCTTTATAAGAGATTCTTAAAGTAAATGACTTTAATGCTATTTTAGTGATGGAAACAAGCTATTTACACGCCACAACAAGCTGTTTAGAGACCCTTGAACATGATTCTGAACCAGAAACATCTTTATTGGAGTTTTTGAAGGAAATTACTGTAAAGCTATTTTCAACGATGGAAACAAGGAAACAAGCTGTTTAGAGCCCCTTGAACACAAGACGCTGTTTGGAGCACCTTACACATGATTCTGACATAGAAACTTCCTTTATAAGAGATTCTTGAAGTAAATGACTTTAATACTATTTTAGTGATGGAAACAAGCATTACACGCCACAAGAAGCTGTTTAGAGACCCTTGAACATGATTCTGAACCAGAAACATCTTTATTGGAGTTTCTTGAAGGAAATTACTGTAAAGCTATTTTAACGATGGAAACAAGCTTTACACGCCACAAGAAACCGTTTGGAGCACCTTACACATGATTCTGACATAGAAACTTCCTTTATGAGAGATTCTTTAAGTAAAAAACTGTAATGCTATTTCAGTGATGGAAACAAGCTTTACACGCCGCAAGAAGCTGTTTAGAGACCCTTGAACATGATTCTGAACAGAAACATCTTTATTGGAGTTTCTTCAAGGAAATTACTGTAAAGCTATTTTAACGATTGAAATGAGCTTTACACGCCACAAGAAACCGTTTTTAGCACCTTACACATGATTCTGACATAGAAAATTACTATATGCGAGATTCTTTAAGTAAATGACTGTAATGCTATTTCAGTGATAGAAACAAGCATTACACGCCACAAGAAGCTGTTTAGAGACCATTGAACATGATTCAGACATAGAAACATCTTTATAGGAGTTTCTTGAAGGAAATTACTGTAAAGCTATTTCAGCGATGGAAACAAGCTTTACAACAAGCTGTTTAGAGCCCCTTGAACACAAGACGCTGTTTGGAGCACCTTACACATGATTCTGACATAGAAACTTCCTTTATAAGAGATTCTTAAAGTAAATGACTTTAATACTATTTTAGTGATGGAAACAAGCATTACACGCCACAAGAAGCTGTTTAGAGACCCTTGAACATGATTCTGAACCAGAAACATCTTTATTGGAGTTTCTTGAAGGAAATTAATGTAAAGCTATTTTAACGATGGAAACAAGCTTTACACGCCACAAGAAACCGTTTGGAGCACCTTACACATGATTCTGACATAGAAACTTCCTTTATGAGAGATTCTTTAAGTAAAAAACTGTAATGCTATTTCAGTGATGGAAACAAGCATTACACGCCACAAGAAGCTGTTTAGAGACCCTTGAACATGATTCTGACATAGAAACATCTTTATTGGAGTTTCTTGAAGGAAATTACTGTAAAGCTATTTTAACGATGGAAACAAGCTTTACACGCAACAACAAGAAAACCGTTTGGAGCACCTTACACATGATTCTGACATAGAAACTTCCTTTATGAGAGATTCTTGAAGTAAATGACTTTAATGCTATTTTAGTGATGGAAACAAGCATTACACGCCACAAGAAGCTGTTTAGAGACCCTTGAACATGATTCTGAACCAGAAACATCTTTATTGGAGTTTCTTGAAGGAAATTAATGTAAAGCTATTTTAACGATGGAAACAAGCTTTACACGCCACAAGAACCCGTTTGGAGCACCTTACACATGATTCTGACATAGAAAAATTATATGAGAGATTCTTTTAAATGACTGTAATGCTATTTCAGTGATAGAAACAAGCGTTACACGCCACAAGAAGCTGTTTAGAGACCCTTGAACTTGATTCAGACATAAAAACATCTTTATTGAGTTTCTTGAAGGAAATTACTGTAAAAGCTATTTTAGTGATGGAAACAAGCTGTTTAGCCACAATAAGCTCTTTAGAGACCATTGAACATGATTCAGACATAGAAACATCTTTATTGGAGTTTCTTGAAGGAAATTACTGTAAAGCTATTTCAGCGATGGAAACAAGCTTTACACGCACATGCAACAAGCTGTTTAGAGCCCCTTGAACACAAGACGCTGTTTGCAGTTTTGGAGCACATACACATGATTCTGACATAGAAACTTCCTTTATGAGAGATTCTTTAAGTAAAAAACTGTAATGCTATTTCAGTGATGGAAACAAGCATTACACGCCACAAGAAGCTGTTTAGAGACCCTTGAACATGATTCTGAACCAGAAACATCTTTATTGGAGTTTCTTGAAGGGAATTAATGTAAAGCTATTTTAACGATGGAAACAAGCTTTACAAGCTGTTTAGAGCCCCTTGAACACAGAAACTGTTTGGAGCACCTTACACATGATTCTGACATAGAAACTTCCTTTATAAGAGATTCTTAAAGTAAATGACTTTAATACTATTTTAGTGATGGAAACAAGCATTACACGCCACAAGAAGCTGTTTAGAGACCCTTGAACATGATTCTGAACCAGAAACATCTTTATTGGAGTTTCTTGAAGGAAATTACTGTAAAGCTATTTTAATGATGGAAATGAGCTTTACACGCCACAAGAAACCGTTTGGAGCACCTTACACATGATTCTGACATAGAAACTTCCTTTATGAGAGATTCTTGAAGTAAAATTACTTTAATGCTATTTTAGTGATAAAACAAGCATTACACGCCACAAGAAGCTGTTTAGAGACCATTGAACATGATTCTGAACCAGAAACATCTTTATTGGAGTTTCTTGAAGGAAATTAATGTAAAGCTATTTTAACGTTAGAAACAAGCTTTACACGCCACAATAACCCAGCTGTTTGGAGCACCTTACACATGATTCTGACATAGAAAATTCCTTTATGAGAGATTCTTTAAGTAAATGACTTTAATGCTATTTCAGTGATAGAAACAAGCATTACACGCCACAAGAAGCTGTTTAGAGACCCTTGAACATGATTCTGAACCAGAAACATCTTTATAGGAGTTTCTTGAAGGAAATTACTGTAAAGCTATTTCGATGGAAACAAGCTTTACATGGAAACTGTTTGGAACCTTTGATTCTGACATAGAAACTTCCTTTATAAGAGATTCTTTAAAACAAGCTGTTTAGAGAAACCCCTTGAACACAAGAAGCTGTTTGGAACACCTTACACATGATTCTGACATAGAAACTTCCTTTATAAGAGATTCTTGAAGTAAAAACTGTAATACTATTTTAGTGATGGAAACAAGCATTACACGCCACAAGAAGCTGTTTAGAGACCCTTGAACATGATTCTGAACCAGAAACATCTTTATTGGAGTTTCTTGAAGGAAATTAATGTAAAGCTATTTTAACGATGGAAACAAGCTTTACACGCCACAAGAACCCGTTTGGAGCACCTTACACATGATTCTGACATAGAAACTTCCTTTATGAGAGATTCTTGAAGTAAATGACTTTAATACTATTTTAGTGATGGAAACAAGCATTACACGCCACAAGAAGCTGTTTAGAGACCCTTGAACATGATTCTGAACATAGAAACATCTTTATTGGAGTTTCTTGAAGGAAATTACTGTAAAGCTATTTTAATGACAAGAAACAGGCTTTTACAAGATTGTCCCCAAGAAACCTGTTTGGAGCACCTTACACATGATTCTGACATAGAAACTTCCTTTATAAGAGATTCTTAAAGTAAATGACTTTAATACTATTTTAGTGATGAAACAAGCATTATACGCCACAAGAAGCTGTTTAGAGACCCTTGAACATGATTCTGAACCAGAAACATCTTTATTGGAGTTTCTTGAAGGAAATTACTGTAAAGCTATTTCAGCGATGGAAACAAGCTTTACACGCCGCAACAAGCTGTTTAGAGCCCCTTGAACACAAGACGCTGTTTGGAGCACCTTACACATGATTCTGACATAGAAACTTCCTTTATGAGAGATTCTTAAAGTAAATGACTTTAATACTATTTTAGTGATGGAAACAAGCATTACACGCCACAAGAAGCTGTTTAGAGACCCTTGAACATGATTCTGAACCAGAAACATCTTTATTGGAGTTTCTTGAAGGAAATTAATGTAAAGCTATTTTAACGATGGAAACAAGCTTTACACGCCACAAGAACCCGTTTGGAGCACCTTACACATGATTCTGACATAGAAACTTCCTTTATGAGAGATTCTTTAAGTAAAAAACTGTAATGCTATTTCAGTGATGGAAACAAGCATTACACGCCACAAGAAGCTGTTTAAAGACCATTGAACATGATTCTGAACCAGAAACATCTTTATTGGAGTTTCTTGAAGGAAATTACTGTCAACCTATTTTAA
This sequence comes from Perca flavescens, assembly GCF_004354835.1. Lineage (NCBI taxonomy): Eukaryota > Metazoa > Chordata > Actinopteri > Perciformes > Percidae > Perca > Perca flavescens. Next base: position 30,368,415 of record NC_041345.1, read on the forward strand.
CGATGGAAACAAGCTGTTTTTTACAAAACCGCAACAAGCTGTTTAGAGCCCCAAGAAACAAGAAACGTTTGGAGCACCTTACACATGATTCTGACATAGAAACTTCCTTTATGAGAGATTCTTGAAGTAAATGACTTTAATACTATTTTAGTGATAGAAACAAGCATTACACGCCACAAGAAGCTGTTTAGAGACCATTGAACATGATTCTGAACCAGAAACATCTTTATTGGAGTTTCTTGAAGGAAATTAATGTAAAGCTATTTTAACGATAGAAACAAGCTTTACACGCCACAAGAACCCATTTGGAGCACCTTACACATGATTCTGACATAGAAAATTACTATATGAGAGATTCTTTAAGTAAATGACTGTAATGCTATTTCAGTGATAGAAACAAGCGTTACACGCCACAAGAAGCTGTTTAGAGACCCTTGAACATGATTCTGAACCAGAAACATCTTTATTGGAGTTTCTTGAAGGAAATTACTGTAAAGCTATTTCAGCGATGGAAACAAGCCTTACACGCTGTTTAGAGCCCCTTGAACACAAGACGCTGTTTGGAACACCTTACACATGATTCTGACATAGAAACTTCCTTTATAAGAGATTCTTGAAGGAAAATGACTTTAATACTATTTTAGTGATGGAAACAAGCATTTCAGAGCCCTTGAAACAAAGCTGTTTAGAGACACTTGAACATGATTCTGAACCAGAAACATCTTTATTGGAGTTTCTTGAAGGAAATTAATGTAAAGCTATTTTAACGATGGAAACAAGCTTTACACGCCACAAGAAACCGTTTGGAGCACCTTACACATGATTCTGACATAGAAACTTCCTTTATGAGAGATTCTTTAAGTAAATGACTTTAATGCTATTTTAGTGATGGAAACAAGCATTACACGCCACAAGAAGATGTTTAGAGACCCTTGAACATGATTCTGAACTAGAAACATCTTTATTGGAGTTTCTTGAAGGAAATTAATGTAAAGCTATTTTAACGATAGAAACAAGCTTTACACACCACAAGAACCCGTTTGGAGCACCTTACACATGATTCTGACATAGAAAATTCCAATTTATGAGGTTCTTTAAAGGAAATGACTTTAAAACTATTTTAGTGATGGAAACAAGCATTACACGCCACAAGAAGCTGTTTAGAGACCATTGAACATGATTCAGACATAGAAACATCTTTATAGGAGTTTCTTGAAGGAAATTACTGTAAAGCTATTTCAGCGATGGAAACAAGCTTTACACGCCGCAACAAGCTGTTTAGAGCCCCTTGAACACAAGACGCTGTTTGGAGCACCTTACACATGATTCTGACATAGAAACTTCCTTTATGAGAGATTCTTTAAGTAAATGACTTTAATGCTATTTTAGTGATGGAAACAAGCATTACACGCCACAAGAACCCGTTTGCAGCACCTTACACATGATTCTGACATAGAAACTTCCTTTATGAGAGATTCTTTAAGTAAAAAACTGTAATGCTATTTCAGTGATGGAAACAAGCATTACACGCCACAAGAAGCTGTTTAGAGACCCTTGAACATGATTCTGAACCAGAAACATCTTTATTGGAGTTTCTTCAAGGAAATTACTGTAAAGCTATTTTAACGATGGAAACAAGCTTTACACGCCACAAGAACCCGTTTGGAGCACCTTACACATGATTCTGACATAGAAACTTCCTTTATGAGAGATTCTTTAAGTAAAAAACTGTAATGCTATTTCAGTGATGGAAACAAGCATTACACGCCACAAGAAGCTGTTTAGAGACCCTTGAACATGATTCTGAACCAGAAACATCTTTATTGGAGTTTCTTGAAGGAAATTAATGTAAAGATATTTTAACGTTAGAAACAAGCTTTACACGCCACAAGAAACCGTTTGGAGCACCTTACACATGATTCTGACATAGAAAATTACTATATGAGAGATTCTTTAAGTAAATGACTGTAATGCTATTTTAGTGATAGAAACAAGCGTTACACGCCACAAGAAGCTCTTTAGAGACCCTTGAACATGATTCAGACATAGAAACATCTTTATAGGAGTTTCTTGAAGGAAATTACTGTAAAGCTATTTCAGCGATGGAAACAAGCTTTACACGCCGCAACAAGCTGTTTAGAGCCCCTTGAACACAAGACGCTGTTTGGAGCACCTTACACATGATTCTGACATAGAAACTTCCTTTATAAGAGATTCTTAAAGTAAATGACTTTAATACTATTTTAGTGATGGAAACAAGCATTACACGCCACAAGAAGCTGTTTAGAGACCATTGAACATGATTCTGAACCAGAAACATCTTTATTGGAGTTTCTTGAAGGAAATTAATGTAAAGCTATTTTAACGATGGAAACAAGCTTTACACGCCACAAGAACCCGTTTGGAGCACCTTACACATGATTCTGACATAGAAAATTCCTTTATGAGAGATTCTTGAAGGAAAATACTGTAAAGCTATTTCAGCGATGGAAACAAGCTTTACACGCCGCAAGAAGCTGTTTAGAGACCCTTGAACATGATTCAGACATAGAAACATCCTGCTCAACTCCGGACCCGTGTACACGTTTATGCTCTTATGATTTGGCTTAAATAAATACTTGTTAAACTTTTAAATCCTCTCCTTGCCTACTTAGTGGATTTTGAAACACGACAAAGTGGTGACCCGGACGTGATCCACTAAGTGGCGCCAGAGGACTTTCCCTGAATTGAGCAGACAGGACGGACTCCAGTTTTTCCTTCACTCAAAACATGGCGCTGTCAAAAAATAAGGTAAGCAGAGACCTGTTAATATCTAACTTCTGCACATTGAGCATAACCAAATTTTTGAGTGAAGAAGAACAAGAGTGCCGTTGGTAAATTCAATGAAATCTTAAGAGTATAAAAAGAAAACTAAACAGTAAAACAGAAATTGCAAAATAAGAACTGCTAACAGAGTGAAAATTAGCCTGTAAAAAGCTTTTTGGTCCACTGGGATCGGAGAGTTGGGCGAAAAGAAAAAAAAAAAAAAATTAAATCTAAATTAGACCTGTAAAAAAGCTCTTGGTTCATTGAAATCGGAGAGTTGGGCAAAACTAAAATCAAAGAGGTAAACCTTCGAAGGTTCAATGGTCTGACGAGACCTATAAATTGGCTATAAAGAGACTCGTAAAAAGCTTTTGATCTACAACTGGTCGGAAAAGTTGAGTACATTGGGTGGAATAAAACCGTAAAAAAGCTCTTGGTTAGAAAAATCGGAGAGTTGGTTTAATTTGACTTAATTAGAGGAATCGTTGATCGGTTGGTTGGTAGATACTGTAAAAAGCCAATGGTTGGTTATTCAATCGGTTGGTTGGTAGATACTGTAAAAAAGCCAATGATTGTGAATTCACCGTAAAAAGCTCTTGGTTAGAAAAATCGGAGAGTTGGTTTAATTTGACTTAATTAGAGGAATCTCAGTCGGTTGGTTGTTAGATACTGTAAAAAGCCAATGGTTGGTTATTCAATCGGTTGGTTGGTAGATACTGTAAAAAGCCAATGATTGTGAATTCAATGCAATGACAGAAAACGTTTTACATTTCGATACGGTGGCAGATTTTGAAGTATATTGTGAAGAGAATAAAAATTACTAGAGCACTGTTTGATTTTGAGGGTATACTGTGAAGAGGATAAAATTAATAAGGCACAGCTTGAAGTAGAAACAATTACTAGTGAAGGTTCATTGTGTGTAGTGTCGAGCGGACAGGAGAGAATCCTTTAGGAAAAGAGTGAAACAGTAACAGGTAGTGGTGACGAAGTGAGTTTAGAGCTAGACTCAGATTTTTGAGAGCAACATACAGCAGGACAAAGAGACAGACTGGCGTTACAGAGTCAAATTGACACTTTGAAAAGCAGAGACAATTGTTCGTTGAAAATATATACGGTTTTCTTATATATAGTGTGTTTTGGATGCTGTTGGGAACTGTATCATTGCATAAAAAGTGAAAGATTGTGCATACAGTGCTGAAATGGAAGAACTGAAAGCTTTTCTGTTGGTGAAACTGGGGAAGAAAGCACGGGGGCAGCAGAAACAATGGGTTGAGACAGGGAAAAAGATACTCTGTAAGTGGGAAAAGGAAGGACTGTTGGCAGACATAGGGAGAGATGAGGAGTGTATTGAGAACTTTGAATATCAGAGCAGAGAGTCAGGCACAGTGGCAGACACAGAATGGAAAAGAAAAAGGGAGTAGTAGGTGGGGGCCTGCATGGGGGCGTAAACAAAAAAAGCCGTGGAGAAAGATGTCACAAGGGGGCTGACTGAACTGCTGGGTAAACTGAAAAGGAAAAATGAGAAGTTGGCAACATCTGGTGGCACAATTGAAGTAGTACCAGAAAAAGACTAATAATAACCCAACCACAGCCACTGCCAGCATGTACCCTTCCTGCCACAACCAACAGCACCTCCATCCTCGAGGCCATAACAGTGGTTCAAGCTCCTGTGGTGCCAGTAAAAGAGGTGTACTGGAAGTGAATGGAGGAGTTCTGGATGTGGACATCCCCAACACAACGACCTGGCAAATCTGGTGAAATGCACAGCCAACCTGACTGACACAGTTGACAAACTAGAAAATCAAATGCAAAAACACCAGAGCAGAAATAAGCCAGCTCAAGGGGAATCCATGGTTTGGGACACAGTCACCATCAGGCCAAGGACCCCCAGGACCATCCACTGCATCACTCCAACTGCCACCATCACAATCAATGCCTCAACTCCTGCCCCAACCTCGGTCCCAGAGCACTCCTAGAGGGGTCTGCAAGTGAGACCACCTCCTTTTGATCCATTTGTAAATGGTATGCCCCCTCAGATAAAGTCTGGGTGGTGATGAAAAAGCGCCTGCTCAAGAGCCTCCACATCTCCAGACATGACCATGATGGAGACAATTTCGGGGAACTATAGAGAGTTGTCTGGGATGGGCTTCGTGATAAATATCCCACCAAGGCCAACCCAGAAGCCATGACAGGCTAACCCTGAAACCAGGCGAAAACCCCATTGATTATCTTAACGGGCTAAATCTCTATGGAGGTCAGCTGGGGGGAGAAGTATGACCGCTCAAGGCCTCCATCCTGCTGTGGAGGGAGATGCATAGCTGGCCTGCCGAGCCAGTACAAAAACAACTGAAACTCACCGTTGGCCTAGCTCACCTGCCAGAAGAACAATGGTTGGCGCACATCTCCCATCACACCGACCTACATCGCGAACAAACAGCCAAAGATGATGAAGAGATGCAGCAATTGACAAAAAGAGCTCTGAAGCTACAGGTCAAAGCCACTGAAGAAGTTAATACCAAGAAAAGGCTGTTAAACAAATGGCAGTACAAGACCCTGCACCTGCAAACCAGATGGGAGTCCTCTCAGACCTGTTGATCGATCAAGTACATGATGCAGTTAGCCAAGCAGTAGGAGGCGCCATGACTCGATCCTTTGAGGTGGAATGCGGAGAAGTTGAGGACCCCTCCACTGCCTCAGTGTACATTCCTAATCCACGGGGAGGGCCTCTTCCAGAGGAGGTCCCCAGGAGGGACTCCTGCTACATTTGTGGCAAACCAGGACACTGGGCTTCTCAATGTCGTTCACCTCCCAATGGATCCAGGGGAAGAGGCTATTCAAGAGCAGGAAAAGGAAGAAGAGGACAGTTTGCTCCCAGGCGGGTACAGACCACCCACACAGCAACAAACTCCACAGGTGCCTAACCAAAGCCACCTGCCCACTCAGGCTTGGATGGGGAACAATACTGAGGGGGCCCAGTGAGTTCAGCCAACCAATTGGACACATATTCACCCCTGAAAGAGCCACTCGTTGAATGCACCATAAATGGAAGGAAACACTTAATGTTGGCTGACTCTGGGGCTACATATTCCTGTATCACAACTCAGCTTCCCTTATCATATGACAGCACTGTGGTGGTTGGAGTCTCAGGAATGCCACAGAAACAATTCTATACCACGCCTGTCCCTGTCACTTGGAGAACTAATTGCACCACCCATCAGTTCTTGTATGCACCAGAATGTCCAGTCGATTTACTTGGAAGAGATCTCCTCTGCAAGCTGGGCATCACCATCTACTGCAATGAAGAGGTGTGCATGTCGCCTCCACCACCTCCCCTCTCACTCCAGCCTGCAGAATTCTCCATATGGCCCCAGCCCCATTGCCACCACGGAGGAACCTATCACCACAGTCTATTGGCTCAGACTAGATGGCACTCTCCCACAAACACCTGCTATACAGTACCAGTATATGCAGTGGAAAATGGATCTCACACTACATCCATACAAAGCACCATTGGATGACCTCCATTGCACTCTCAACTACACCATCACTCCAGATGATTGCTACGATTACGATTGGGAGGCAAACATGACCTCCTCACTCCCACCATCTCCACCACTTCCATGTTCATTGGCAAAGAAGGAGTTGCAGCTGCAGTTGACCTTACTGAACACATCCAACCGTGGTATCAACTAGGTACTGACTCAGCCCCACATATCACCCTAGCCATAGGATACGCCTATGAAGCCAGATCATTGGGACCAATGGTCAAAAAGAGCCCTGACATTAGCGTGGGAGGAAACCTCGTTGCCACCCGGATATGGAAGGCTAAAGAAGAAGATCGTGGTGTATTTCCACCCCTACCACAGAAACAACTCATCCTGAAAGGAAAGAACTAGCAAGACACCATGGCGTAAGATGACAGATCATCCTGACACAAACAGACTACTGGCCACTGTTCCTGTTGCCCTATGGACAACTGGTCCGCATGATGTGGGGCTGGTAGATACCTCGCCCATTCCTATCACATTGAAAAAGAACCCAGTGAGGTCATCTGGAAACCACAATACAGACTCTCCCAAGACCAAACTGAGGGCATCTCTCCCTACTATCGCTGGGCTCTTGGACTCTGGGTTCTAGTCCCCATCTGGGTGACTGGAACACACCTCTGTTTCCTGTGACAAAAAGGACCTGGAAAAGGATGGAGAATGGTGCAGGACATCAGACCCATCAACCAAGCCATGGTGCCAGATGTTCAGCCTGTTCAGACCCATACATGGCTCTACAGAACAAACATCATTCTCACAGTTTTTTTCACTGTCATTGACCTGGCCAATGCCTTCTTTTGCATCCCACTCCACCATGACTCTCAACACATATTTTCTTTCACCTTCTGTGGCACCCAGTACACCTACACCCAGAATGCCCCAAAGGCTGCAGAGACTCTCCTGGCATTTTCAATGACGTACTCAGAGAACACCTAACCCAAATCTCTCTGCCAGAAGGCGTCATCCTGCTCCAATAATGGATGACATTCTCCTTGGTGCACCCTCCACTGAGCTCTGCCTGCAAGCTACAGGAACCATCCTGTCATTTTCTTGCATCCAAAGGTTATAAGGTCAAGAAGGAAAAAGTCCAGTGTTGCAGGAGGAAGGTTGCCTTCCTGGGAAGAGAAGTCTCTGCCATAGGTCAGACCCTATCCAGCCAACATCGAGGAATCCATTCTCAGCATCCTCGCCCAGAAACAGTACAGGACATGTTGTCTTTCCTGGGTTTATTGGGGTACAGCAGAAACTATATCCCTGATTACACCCTCCTCATCCAACCACTCAGAGACCTAGTGGCTGAAGCTGGAAACAGAAACCTAAATGCTCTCCTCCAATGGTCTCCTGAAGCTGAGACTGCCTTCTCCCTCACTAAGGAAGCACTCTCCCAGGCCACCATATTGGCTGCACCTGACTACACCATTCCATTTCATCTTGACATGTTCATGCCGCTCTTTTCCAGAAAAAGGGGAGACAGGTTAGTGCTAACCTACCACAGCTCGAAAAGTGGACACTATTGAACAAGGACAAATATCCTGTGCTCAACATCTGGCTGCACTATAAAGCTGTCAAAAAACTACCCACCTGGTCATGCATCACCATTGCAGATCCACACGGACCCGCGGGTGACCGCATTCCTGCAAACAATGCATTCGTTCAGTACTGAGCGAAAACTGAAAATACAGAAGGAGCTGAGACAACCCCACATCACTTTTCTAACCTCAGCCATCAATTTGGCTGACAAAATGGGACACGGAAAACCTCACAGCTGTGAAGAAGTGGCAGCACAAAACTGAAACTCAGGCCAGACCTAAAAACGAACCTCTGCCAGATGCATAACATTGGCTGTATACAGATGGATGCTGCTACAAAGGAGAAAATGGAAATGTGGCTGCTTATGCGATGATGGAACAACACGCAGGCGGTACACCGTGGACTCAGGAATAATACCACAACCTGCATCAGCACAAATGGCTGAAATATTGGCACTCACATATGACCAAGACCATAGATGCATATAGATGGACCACAATGGCAGAAGAGGAATTTCCTGACCACCAGCAAGACTCCTGTCAAGCACAAGGATCAACTGGTAACCCTACTGGAAGCAGTATAAGCGCCAGCAACAGTGGCAATAATGAAGTGCAAAGGACATGACAAAAGCAGACACAAGGGTGGCAAAAGGAAATGAAGCAACCAGACCAAAGAGCCAAAAGTTGGAGGGTACACTCCCAGACAAATGACACTGCAACAGAGGAGGACCAACAAGAACTAACCACAGAAAACATAAAGAACATCCAAGAAGAGGCGGACCATATGAACATTCAGAATGGCAGAAAAGGGTATGCAAGGATAAAGGCGGCATTTGGGTCACACTGGACTTATAGTGGCTCAGCAAAGCTATGTCGACTACTGTTCCCCAACCATGCGGCCCCACCCATGAGAACCAGAAGAACCCTTACAAACATGGAAAAGAACTATGGTGGCACCCATGGATGTCAGACATCATCACCAACTTTATTGAAGAATGTGACATGCAACAAAACACAACAACAAGAAACCATTCAAGGCCCCAACAGAAATTCCCTGTGCCTACAGCCCCCTTTCAAGACATCACCATAGATGTCACAGATATGTGGGCTGAAGAACAAGTAGGGGAAAAAGGTATCTCCTTGTAATGGTGAACAGATTCACAAAATGGGTTGAAGCGATACAAGTAAAGATGAAACAGCACAGACAGTTGTAAAATGGCTGAAAAATGAACTAGGACCCAGATATGGCATACCACGCACAATAAGATCAGACAATGGATACTCATTTGCTAACAAACATCTACAGAAAGTAGAAAGGCATTAGGGATCATACAGATATGGGTCAGTTTATCATCCACAATCACAGGGATTAGTGGAAGGGGCCAACCAGACATTGAAAAAGAAAAAATCGCTAAAACTTGTGAAGGTACAAAACTAACATGGGTGAAAGCACTGCCGTTAGCTGTTATGTCCATGCGCAGTTCCCAGGATCTGACACTTATCTTCTCCTCATGAGTTACTGACTGGAAGAAAAATGCCAGGCACCCAGGGATGGAGGTCATATGCCATCCCTGGATGTTGATGTAAACAAGAATATGATGACTACATGAAGGCATTGACCAGTCTTACTTCAGTTTATCTGAACAGGTAAGCCATGAACACAGACCCGGGAGAAGAGGGCCCGGAGCAGTGTCAAGGTAGGTGACTGGGTGCGGTGAAAGTCCACAAGAAAGTGGACCGAGCCCAGGTGGCTTGGACCCGTCTGCGAAGTGAGGATTACCTCACCTCTGTCAAGTAAAAGGCAAGGCAGGAGCTGCTTGGCACCACCTGACACTGTGCCCCAGCACCTACACCTTCCGTGATTTGAGGGAAGTTAGGCTGATTTGATCAACAATGCGCTCCGTTCAAACTTAGGCAATCAGGCCAAGGGGTGAACCCAGACAAAAATACTACTATGGATGCACATGGAAGGTCTGGTAGGTATGTGCTTTAATATCTACAGCCATATCGTTATGTTGTTATTTTGGTTCTAGATACCAAATATGACAGAGGAAGAAGGAGGTTCAGGTGACTAGAACAAGGGACAGATCACATTGTCATTTATTAGGGGGACACACAAGCACAGCCCTATTGAACCTATGCGACATAGTGCCATGCACCACCAAAGACAGAAGAAGTCATATACATATGCGTCACGACCAACTCAGACAAGTGGTGTAGCAGTTTGAAGTGTGCCATAACTAACACAGGCTCAGATTGGGGAAATGTGGGATGTGAGCACTTATGATACAACACCTTACGATAACACATAGGGACCTGAAATCCAGACTGAGTGTAGGTAGAAAGCAGGAAGGGCGATGCCAGGAACAGAAATGTAATCCCTATATATGTGGCGTTGAAGGATCAAAACCAGGGATGCCAGGGACTTATGTTATGGGATTGTATGCTGAAGGAAAGATCCGTGGGACAGTTCATCATTCCAGTCACAGACCCATGGGTAATAGTGCAGGAATCACATCCATTACTGCCCAGATTGACGCAATGAACACAGGTATGGGTGTCCTGAAAAGACTCTAAAGGGCCATTAGTAAAATATTTGAACCTAAGGACTTTACCATTGAGGAAAGGTTGGAGATGGGCTGGTTTCACACCCTCAGGGTAACATGTGGCTCAAAATGATGAAATATACTGCTA